>NC_057799.1:69620204-69920204 GCF_018294505.1 Triticum aestivum | reverse complement strand
AGCATGGGCAAGTAGGTTTTTGGTACCTTCTATAGTTACAGACCCACATTAGTATATAACTGTGTAATCTCAGATTGTGAATACAGTGTGTGTTGCACGACCCATCTCTCTCTCTCAATCGCTCTGGCTCCAACAGTCGGCTGCTCCAAGTCTGGCGCGAGGGCTCCATGCATGAATGCATGGATGTGCACGAATCTGATGCCAAGCGAAATTTCAACAGAATCTGCGCAAAATTCTAGATTTTGAACCCTAAAGATCTTAACATGCATCTAGAACACCTCTGGTTGAACCAGTAAATTGTATTCTAAGACCGTTAGGTTCTTCTGATGAAAGATTGTGCTACTGATTTCCCACTGACGCGAGATATAATTCTCCAAACCGGAACGTAATGGTTTTTGGTGATTGAACTTGGGACCTCATACTCGACAACTCCTGCTAATAGACAATAAAATTCATGTTTTCTCAAGATTTACATGAATCGTGAAGTGTTCAAGATCACATTGAAGCATCGTCATTTGGCATTTTTTGACACATTCTTTGAAAATTGTGAACAATTTTAGAATGCTAAATATTTGTTTAAACGAAAACTATTTTTTATATGTCCAGACATGTTTTTGAGAAAATGTGCTTTATTTGGCAATAGAAATATTTTTCTAAACACAAACAAATGAAAATAAAATTGAATACATGAACAATTTTTTAGTGTGACCATTTTTTGACAATTCCAAAAAAACAATTAAATGCAAAAAAATTCATTGAAAAAACTAACAATTTTTTGAAAATAGGAACAAAATTTCGAACATAGCAAAATTTCCGAAATATGAAGATTTTTCAACTTTTTGATCATTTATTGGATATTCTGAAAAAATACAATTTTGAACTATTTTTGAAAAATATAAACACTTTGTAAAAGAATGAATAAAATAGAAAAACGTGAACAAAAAATTAAAGTCCAATATTTTTTGAAATTTCTAACAAAATAAAATTCTGAACATTTTGCGATTTTTTTACATTTATTAATAAAAAGGAATCGACAAATGAGAAGAAAAACTTAAAAGGAAGACAAAAAATAAACAAAAACAAAGAAAATCGGGTGGCCTCACATTAACTACTAGTAGATCAGCCAACTCCAACACTCCTGTTTGTTTCGCAACTAATTTGACGCTGGGAGCGTCATATTGGCTCCCGTCTTTCCCTAATATTTTTCTTTGACAATGGGGTTGTAACTCGACGCAGGTCCCCGCAAAAAAAACTCGACGCAAGAACTATATGAACTGATGCGAGATGTAGAGACCTCCAAATCGGCGCCTTTTGCATTGGGGTCCTGGCGCCCACGTGTCTGCTGATATGGGCCAGCCTATTATGAGGAAACGCGATTCACTAGCTTTTCTTTTTTAGGTGAACTAGGGATTTATTCAACGTTCAAAACAGAGGGAATACAAATGATGTCTGGTAGGATCCCTAGCCACATGTGGCGACCAGCAGGGAGCGACGAAGCCGCCTTCGCTAAGGCGTGAGCTTCAAGGTTTGTCTTCCTATTGTCACAACAAAAACTAACTCTTGCAAAATCTCTAGCTCTATCTCTTATTTCACTCCAAACTAAAGCATAAAAGGGAACAACAGTTCCGTTTATATACAAGACGACCTGCATGCAGTCCGAGCCTATAATCACATGTGATAAAATGAGATCCTTAGACAGGGCCAACCCTTCATTGCATGCTTGAGCTTCAAGACTGGGGGCGTCCACTCTAGTAGTCTAGTCCATAAAAAACCACAGCTGTGGACCCGAGGTACATACATCGGCTCCTGGTGGAATTGTTCCGGCATTCAACACTAGTAGAAAAAGGGCCTATTGTCCCGGTTTGTAAGGGCCTTTTGTCTCGGTTCGTAAGGGCCTTTTGTCCCGGTTTAGGAACCGGGACTAAAAGGTCGTTACTAATGCCCTAGGCCTTTAGTCCCGGTTCTTTCATGAACCGGGACAGATGGGCCTCCATGTGGCCGCTGGGGCCAGCCCAGGCAGGAGGGCCTTTGGTACCGGTTGGTGACACCAACCGAGACCAAAAGGCATCCACGCGTCAGCATTTCAGGGGCTGGGGTTTTTGTTTTTTAAAGGGGGGAGGGTTTAGGGGGTAATTTAGGGTGTGTAAGCTAGCTAACAGAGAGAAGTGTCCTCTCTTATTTCCGTGCTTGGTTTACCAACGCTACTGCTGTGCCTAAACATGGCTTAGATTAAAGTGAAGGCAACATGTGGTGCATGTCGAAAGTAATATTAATCCTAACTTGATCAAGTTTGGATTAGTACTACTTTCGACATGCACCACATGCTTGTTGCCTTCACTTCATTACAATCCATGTTCATTTCACCCACTGATATATAATAACTCTTCATGCCCGCATCATGCATCAATAATAAGTCCTACTAATCATCATCATACAACTTCTACTCGTTATTAATAACAAGTCATACGATCATCATCCTCATAGTCATCGAACCAACCCTACTTAATTGTTCTAGGCACATGATCATCAGTATTAGGTAGGACCTAAATACCCTCTTTAAGGCAAAATAGCATAAAACAATATAGACCCTGACTCTCCATTATGAAGAATGGAGATCATCCTGTCTCCAATTCTTGCGCTTCGCTTCCTTTTGCTTCCAGAACCTCCTTACGACTGTCCATACATTTTTTCCATTCCTTGATTTTTATGTCTCCACTTCCTTTAGAAATCCGGTATGGACAGTTCAGATTCGTAGGATGACCTGGACGTATATTCAAAACATCAAGGCGACCACTCTGATACATCAGATGAGGCACACAATCCTCTGGGATTATCTGTTAAAAAACATAGTAATAACTTTATAGTTAGCAATGATGTACTAGTTTTAGAAGTATGCAAAAGATGCACAGATGTCGTAATAGTAAGAAATCTTACCAGGGTATCTCGATAGTAGTTACCATAGTTCAACACGTGCACTAGTGGCACGTATTGACCATAATGTGGAGGAGTTTTACAATAGATATTGTAATTCTCAAGATCAGTACAAAATCTGACCAGATGAGTTTTCTCCTTATAAGTTAACTCAGAGCCATTGGTGTAGTAGGTTCTGTCTACCATGTTCCGCACATTGTTTGAACAATCAAAATAAGCTGTCAATGGAAATAAGTTGTCAACTATTTTGAAATGAACAATATAAATTAGCTAATAACTATGTTTGAGAAACTCACATAGCGGTAGAATTGGAGGCGTTTCAACAAGGACCCAAATGTCCATATTGTCTTGCTCGATGTCAGGATCACCAAGATCCATGGTGACAAGCATACCCTCATCAAAACCATGCATCTTGCAAAATGCTTCCCAATTTTTGCAACCAAAATGGGTTACGCTCTCAGAATTATACAGATTTACTTCAAAATCTATATCACGATGGGTCCTTAGGTGAATTTTCTTTGTTTCCATACTTTCATGGTCTTCAAAACCCATCCTCTCCAAGACGTAGCGTCTTGCATGACATGGGATAAGCTAGTCGAATTGTAAAAGATGAAAAGTACATGTTGAAATAGTTGAAGTCGTGCTTAATTACGAAAAAATAACACTTGTCGTCGTTGCGTACCATTTCAACATCGAAGGTCTCCTCCAGCTTAATACTGAAGCGCCGATCTTCGTTCAGGTGAGGCCTGTCACACAGACCTCGGTCGTCGTGGCACCAGTCGCACTCCCCCGGCAGACTTTCGTCCTCCGAGTACGACATTTCCTATGTTCATAATTCAAATATTAAATATCTACAATTAAATATATGTACTAAAAAACCTAAGTTAGATCATTATTATTCATCACGGGTTGACTATCGGTCTATCGAGTCTTTTCTTGAAAACTCTCAACTCACGTGGTGTATACATTCGACCGTTGGTGATGGTCGCTCCTCCTTTCATCCCTACGTGCATTACACAAAAATTTCTAGCACACGGGAATGAAGGAGAAGCGACCCCCACGACAACAGTCGGGATTCTTCGTCCTCTCATATATATATGGTGGAACTCTCCCTCACTGATTCCTCTCTGACATTTGCGACCGTCGGTGATGGTAGCTCCTCCTTTCGTTCCCGAGTGCATTACACCTAATTGTCTAGCACGCGGGAACGAAGGAGAAGCTACCCCCATGACAACAGTCGGGATTCTTCGTGTTGGGGAACGTAGCAGAAATTCAAAATTTTCTACGCATCACCAAGATCAATCTATGGAGTTTACTAGCAACGAGAGGGAAGGAGTGCATCTACATACCCTTGTAGATCGCGAGCAGAAGCGTTCAAGAGAACGGGGTTGATGGAGTCGTACTCGTCGTGATCCAAATCACCGATGATCCTAGCGCCGAACGGATGGCACCTCCGCGTTCAACACACGTACGGTTGGGAGAGACGTCTCCTCCTTCTTGATCCAGCAAGGGGAGAGGAGAAGTTGATGGAGATCCAGCAGCACGACGGCGTGGTGGTGGAAGCAGCGGGGATCCAACAGGGCTTCGCCAAGCGCTGCGGGAGGAGGGAGATGTGTCACGGGAGGGAGAGGGAGGCGCCAGGGCTTGGGTATGGCTGACCTCCCCCCACATATATATAGGGGCAAGGGAGAGGGGGGGCGCAGCCTTGGCCCTTCCTCCAAGGAAGGGTGCGGCCAGGGAGGAGTCCATCCTCCCAAGGCACCTAGGAGGTGCCTTCCCCCTTTAGGACTCTCCCTTTCCCTTATCTCTTGGTGCATGGGCCTCTTGGGGCTGGTTCCCTTGGCCCATATAGGCCAAGGCGCACACCCCTACAGCCCATGTGGCCCCCCCGGGGCAGGTGGACCCCCTGGTGGACCCCCAGACCCCTTTCGGCACTCCCGGTACAATACCGATAATGCGCGAAACTTTTCCGGCGACCAAAACAAGACTTCCCATATATAAATCTTTACCTCCGGACCATTCCGGAACTCCTCGTGACGTCCGGGATCTCATCCGGGACTCCGAACAACTTTCGGATTTCCGCATACTAATATCTCTACAACCCTAGCGTCACCGAACCTTAAGTGTGTAGACCCTACGGGTTCGGGAGACATGCAGACATGACCGAGACGACTCTCCGGTCAATAACCAACAGCGGGATCTGGATACCCATGTTGGCTCCCATATGTTCCACGATGATCTCATCGGATGAACCACGATGTCGAGGATTCAATCAATCCCGTATACAATTCCCTTTGTCAATCGGTACGTTACTTGCCTGAGATTCGGTCGTCGGTATCCCAATACCTTGTTCAATCTCGTTACCGGCAAGTCACTTTACTCGTTCCATAACGCATGATCCCGTGGCTAACTCCTTAGTCACATTGAGCTCATTATGATGATGCATTACCGAGTGGGCCCAGAGATACCTCTCCGTCATACGGAGTGACAAATCCCAGTCTCGATTCGTGCCAACCCAACAGACACTTTCGGAGATACCTATAGTGCACCTTTATAGCCACCCAGTTACGTTGTGACGTTTGGTACACCCAAAGCATTCCTACGGTATCCGGGATTTGCACAATCTCATGGTCTAAGGAAATGATACTTGACATTAGAAAAGCTCTTAGCAAACGAACTACACGATCTTGTGCTATGCTTAGGATTGGGTCTTGTCCATCACATCATTCTCCTAATGATGTGATCCCGTTATCAATGACATCCAATGTCCATGGTCAGGAAACCATAACCATCTATTGATCAACGAGCTAGTCAACTAGAGGCTTACTAGGGACATGTTGTGGTCTATGTATTCACACATGTATTACGGTTTCCAGTTAATACAATTATAGCATGAACAATAGACAATTATCATGAACAAGGAAATACAACAATAACCATTTTATTATTGCCTCTAGGGCATATTTCCAACAGTCTCCCACTTGCAATAGAGTCAATAATCGAGTTCTCATCACTATGTGATTGTAATGAATCCAACACCCATGGGGTTTGTTCATGTCTTGCTTGTGAGAGAGGTTATTAGTCAACGGGTCTGAACCTTTCAGATCCATGTGTGCTTTACAAATCACGATGTCATCTTGTAGATGCAGCTACCACGCGCTACTTGGAGCTATTCCAAATAACAGCTCTACTATACGAATCCGGTTTACTACTTAGAGTCATCCGGATTAGTGTCAAAGTTTGTATCGACGTAACCCTTTACGACGAACTCTTTTACCACCTCCATAATCGAGAAAATTCCTTAGTCCACTAGTTACTAAGGATAAGTTCGACCGCTGTCATGTGATCCATTCCCGGATCACTATTGTACCCCTTGACTAACTCATGGCAAGGCACACTTCAGGTGCGGTACACAGCATAGCATACTGTAGAGCCTACGTTTAAAGCATAGGGGACGACCTTCGTCCTTTCTCTCTCTTCTGCCGTGGTCAGGTCTTGAGTCTTACTCAATACTCACACCTTGTAACACAGCCAAGAACTCCTTCTTTGCTGATCTATTTTGAACTCCTTCAAAATCTTGTCACGGTATGTATTCATTTGAAAGTACTATTAAGCGTTTTTGATCTATCCTTATAGATCTTGATGCTCAATGTTCAAGTAGCTTAATCCAGGTTTTCCATTGAAAAACACTTTTCAAATAACCCTGCATGCTTTCCAGAAATTCTACATCATTTCTGATCAACAATATGTTAACAACATGTACTCATCAAAAATTCTATAGTGCTCCCACTCACTTCTTTGGAAATACAAGTTTCTCATAAACTTTGTAAAAACCCAAAATCTTTGATCATCTCATCAAAGCGTACATTCCATCTCCGAGATGCTTACTCCAGTCCTTAGAAGGATTGCTGGAGCTTTGCATACTTGTTAGCATATTTCAGGATTGACAAAACCTTCTGTTTGTATCACATACAACCTTTCCTCAAGAAAATCGTCGAGGAAACAATGTTTTGACATCCTATCTGCAAGATTTCATAAATAATGCAGTAACTGCTAATATAATTCCAACAGACTCTTAGCATCGTTACGAGTGAGAAAGTCTCATCGCAGTCAACTCCTTGAACTTGTCGGAAAACATCTTAACGACAAGTCGAGCTTTCTTAATGGTGACACTTACCATCATTGTCCGTCTTCCTTTTAAAATCCATCTGCACCCAACAGCCTTACGACCATCAAGTAGTTCTTCCAAAGTCTACACTTTGTTTTTATACATGGATCCTCTCTCGGATTTTATGGCCTCGAGCCATTCGTCGGAATCCAGGCCCATCATCGCTTCTCCATAGCTCGTAGGTTCATTGTTGTCTAGCAACATGACTTCCAAGACAGGATTACGTACCACTCTGAAGTAGCATGCATCCTTGTCGTCCTACGAGGTTTGGTAGTGACTTGATCCGAAGTTTCATGATCACTATCATAAGCTTCCACTTCAATTGGTGTAGGTGCCACAGGAACAACTTCTTGTGCCCTGCTACACACTAGTAGAAGTCATGGTTCAATAACCTCATCAAGTCTCCACCATCCTCCCACTCAATTCTTTCGAGAGAAACTTTTCCTCGAGAAAGGACCTGTTTCTAGAAACAATCACTTTGCTTCCGGATCTGAAATAGGAGGTATACCCAACTGTTTTGGGTATTCTATGAAGATGCATTTATCTGCTTTGGGTTCGAGCTTATCAGCCTGAAACTTTTCCACATAAGCGTCGCAGCCCCAAACTTTTAAGAAACGACAGCTTAGGTTTCTCTAAACCATAGTTCATACGGTGTCGTCTCAACGGAATTGCGTGGTGCCCTATTTAAAGTGAATGCGGTTGTCTCTAATGCCTAACCCATAAACGATAGTGGTAATTCGATAAGACACGTCATGGTATGCACCATATCCAATAGGGTGCAGTTATGATGTTCGGACACACCATCACACTATGGTGTTCCAGGAGGTATTAGTCGTGAAACAATTTCCACAATTTCTTAATTGTGTGCCAAACTCGTAACTCAGATATTCATCTCTATGATCATATCACAGACATTTTATCCTCTTGTCACGACGATCTTCAACTTCACTCTGAAATTACTTGAACCTTTCAATAATTCAGACTTGTGTTTCATCAAGTAAATATTCTTAGCATCTACTCAAATCATCTGTGAAGTAAGAACATAACGATATCCACTGCGTGCCTCAGCACTCATTGGACTGCACACATCAAATATATTACTTCCAACAAGTTGCTCTCTTGTTCCATCTTACTGAAAACGAGGCCTTTCAGTCATCTTGCCCATGTGGTATGATTTGCATGTCTCAAGTGATTCAAAATCAAGTGAGTCCAAACGATCCATCTGTATGGACTTTCTTCATGCATATATACTAATAGACATGGTTCGCATGTCTCAATCTTTTCAAAAACGAGTGAGTCCAAAGATCCATCAACATGGAGCTTCTTCATGCGTTTTATACCAATATGACTCAAGTGGCAGTGCCACAAGTATGTGGTACTATCATTATTATCTTATATCTTTTGGCATGAACATGTGTATCACTACGATCGAGATTCAATAAACCATTCATTTTAGGTGCAAGACCATTGAAGGTATTATTCAAATAGACAGAGTAACCATTATTCTCCTTAAATGAATAACCGTATTGCGATAAACATAATCCAATCATGTCTATGCTCAACGCAAACACCAAATAACAATTATTTAGGTTTAACACCAATCTCGATGGTAGAGGGAGCATGCGATGCTTGATCACATCAACCTTGGAAACACTTCCAACACATATCGTCATCTCACCTTTAGCTAGTCTCCATTTATTCCGTAGCCTTTTATTTCGAGTTACCAACACTTAGCAACCGAACCGGTATCTAATACCCTGGTGCTACTAGGAGTACTAGTAAAGTACACATTAATATAATGTATATCCAATATACTTCTGTCGACCTTGCCTGCCTTCTCATCTACCAAGTATCTAGGGTAGTTCTGCTTCAGTGACCGTTCCCCTCATTACAGAAGCACTTAGTCTCGGGTTTGGGTTCAACCTTGGGTTTCTTCACTAGAGCAGCAACTGATTTGCCGTTTCATGAAGTATCCCTTCTTTCCCTTGCCCTTCTTGAAACTAGTGGTTTTACTAACCATCAACAATTGATGCTCCTACTTGATTTCTACTTTCGCGGTGTCAAACATCGCGAGTTGCTCAAGGATCATCATGTCTATCCCTGATATGTTATAGTTCATCACGAAGCTCTAATAGCTTGGTGGCAGTGACTATGGAGCACCATCACTATCTCATCTGGAAGATTAACTCCCACTCGATTCAAGCGATTGTAGTACTCAGACAATCTGAGCACATGCTCAACGATTGAGCTTTTCTCCCTTAGTTTGCAGGCTTAAGAAACTTGTCAGAGGTCTCATACCTCTTGACGTGGGCACTAGTCTGAAATCCCAATTTCAGTCTTTGGAACATCTCATATGTTCTGCGACGTTTCAAAAACGTCTTTGGTGCCTCAATTCTAAACCGTTAGCATTACGCACTGAACTATCACGTAGTCATCAAAACGTGTATGTCAGATGTTTCACAACATCTACAGACAACGCTCGAGGTTCAGCACACCGAGTGGTGCATTAAGGACATAAGCCTTCTGTGCGGCAATGAGGACAATCCTCAGTTTACGGACCCAGTCCGCATAATTGCTACTATCAACTTTCAACTAAATTTTCTCTAGGAACATATCTTAAACAGTAGAACTAAAGCGTAAGCTACGACATAATTTGCAAAGACCTTTTGACTATGTTCATGATAATTAAGTTCATCTAATCAAATTATTTAATGAACTCCCACTCAGATAGACATACCTCTAGTCATATAAGTGATACATGATCCGAGTCAACTAGGCCATGTCCGATCATCACGTGAGACGGACTAGTCATCATCGGTGAACATCTCCATGTTGATCGTATCTACTATACGACTCATGTTCGACCTTTCGATCTCTTGTGTTCCGAGGCCATGTCTGTACATGCTAGGCTCGTCAAGTCAACCTAAGTGTTTCGCATGTGTAAATCTGGCTTACACCCGTTGTATGCGAACGTTAGAATCTATCACACCCGATCATCACGTGGTGCTTCGAAACAACGAACCTTCGCAACGGTGCACAGTTAGGGGGAACACGTCTCTTGAAATTTTAGTGAGGGATCATCTTATTTATGCTACCGTCGTTCTAAGCAAATAAGATGTAAACATGACAAACATCACATGCAAATCATAAAGTGACATGATATGGCCAATATCATCTTGCGCCTTTTGATCTCCATCTTCGAGGCGCGGCATGATCACCTTCGTCACCGGCATGACACCATGATCTCCATCATCATGATCTCCATCATCGTGTCTTCATGAAGTTGTCTCGCCAACTATTACTTCTACTACTATGGCTAACGGTTAGCAATAAAGTAAAGTAATTACATGGCGTTTTCATTGACACGTAGGTCATACAATAAATTAAGACAACTCCTATGGCTCCTGCCGGTTGTCATACTCATCGACATGCAAGTCGTGATTCCTATTACAAGAACATGATCAATCTCATACATCACATATATATAGTTCATCACATCCTTTTGGCCATATCACATCACATAGCATACCTTGCAAAAACAAGTTAGACGTCCTCTAATTGTTGTTGCATGTTTTACGTGGCTGCTATGGGTTTCTAGTAAGAACGTTTCTTACCTACGCAAAAGCCACAACGGTGATATGCCAATTGCTATTTACCCTTCATAAGGACCCTCTTCATCGAATCTGATCCAACTAAAGTGGGAGAGACAGACACCCGCTAGCCACCTTATGCATCAAGTGCATGTCAGTCGGTGGAACCTGTCTCACGTAAGAGTACGTGTAAGGTCGGTCCGGGCCGCTTCATCCCACAATGCCGCCGAATCAAGATAAGACTAGTAACGGCAAGCAAGTTGAACAAATCATCGCCCACAACTACTTTGTGTTCTACTCGTGCATAGAATCTACGCATAGACCTAGCTCATGATGCCACTGTTGTGGAACGTAGCAATAATTCAAAATTTTCCTACGTGTCACCAAGATCAATCTAGGAGATGCTAGCAACGAGAGGGAAGGAGTGCATCTACATACCCTTGTAGATCGCGAGCGGAAGCGTTCAAGAGAACGGGGTTGATGGAGAAGTACTCGTCGTGATCCAAATCACCGATGATCCTAGCGCCGAACGGACGGCACCTCCGCGTTGAACACACGTACGGTTGGGAGAGACGTCTCCTCCTTGATCCAGCAAGGGGGGAGGAGAAATTGATGGAGATCCAGCAGCACGACGGCGTGGTGGTGGAAGCAGCGGGGATCCAACAGGGCTTCGCCAAGCGCTGCGGGAGGAGGGAGATGTGTCACGGGAGGGAGAGGGAGGCGCCAGGGCTTGGGTATGGCTGCCCTCCCCCCCCCCACATATATATAGGGGCAAGGGAGAGGGGGTCGCAGCCTTGGCCCTTCCTCCAAGGAAGGGTGCGTCCAAGGAGGAGTCCATCCTCCCCGAGGCACCTAGGAGGTGCCTTCCCCCTTTAGGACTCTCCCTTTCCCTTATCTCTTGGCGCATGGGCCTCTTGGGGCTGGTTCCCTTGGCCCATATAGGCCAAGGCGCACACCCCTACAGCCCATGTGCCCCCCCCGGGGGCAGGTGGACCCCCTGGTGGACCCCCGGACCCCTTTCGGCACTCCCGGTACAGTACCGATAATGCGCGAAACTTTTCCGGCGACCAAAACAAGACTTCCCATATATAAATCTTTACCTCCGGACCATTCCGGAACTCCTCGTGACGTCCGGGATCTCATCCGGGACTCCGAACAACTATCGGATTTCCGCATACTAATATATCTACAACCCTAGCGTCACCGAACCTTAAGTGTGTAGACCCTACGGGTTCGGGAGACATGCAGACATGACCGAGATGACTCTCCGGTCAATAACCAATAGCGAGATCTGGATACCCATGTTGGCTCCCATATGTTCCACGATGATCTCATCGGATGAACCACGATGTCGAGGATTCAATCAATCCCGTATACAATTCCCTTTGTCAATCGGTACGTTACTTGCCCGAGATTCGATCGTCGGCAACCCAATACCTTGTTCAATCTCGTTACCGGCAAGTCACTTTACTCGTTCAGTAACGCATGATCCCATGGCTAACTCCTTAGTCACATTGAGCTCATTATGATGATGCATTACCGAGTGGGCCCAGAGATACCTCTCCGTCATACGGAGTGACAAATCCCAGTCTCGATTCGTGCCAACCCAACAGACACTTTCGGAGATACCTGTAGTGCACCTTTATAGCCACCCAGTTACGTTGTGACGTTTGGTACACCCAAAGCATTCCTACGGTATCCGGGAGTTGCACAATCTCATGGTCTAAGGAAATGATACTTGACATTAGAAAAGCTCTTAGCAAACGAACTACACGATCTTGTGCTATGCTTAGGATTGGGTCTTGTCCATCACATCATTCTCCTAATGATGTGATCCCGTTATCAATGACATCCAATGTCCATGGTCAGGAAACCATAACCATCTATTGATCAACGAGCTAGTCAACTAGAGGCTTACTAGGGACATGTTGTGGTCTATGTATTCACACATGTATTATGGTTTCCAGTTAATACAATTATAGCATGAACAATAGACAATTATCATGAACAAGGAAATACAATAATAACCATTTTATTATTGCCTCTAGGGCATATTTCCAACACTTCGTCCTCTCATATATGGTGGAGACTCAACAGACTTAAAGTCAACCCGAAATATCGTTTAATTATCTTTCTAAAACCGGTTCGTGGCTGATCTCACCTCGAGGTCGGAGGGGGTCGGTGACAGGAACGACGGCGGGGATGATGGAGGGGGGCTCCTAGATTTCTGCGAAAACAAAAACCCTATAAGCTACCAACTAATCATATGCATACGCCTTGCATAGTGCTCTCCAATTTTAGCATTCAAAGTAGGAGTAGTTTTCCAATTTGAGCATTCAATAAGCAAAATCAAATCACAAAATAAAGTAGTATTCAAATTAGGATGCATTCAATTATAAGCAAAACTACATCATCTCCATGCGTCCGTACATCGTCGAATATTATCACTAATACACCTCGAATACTATCATACATATACCATCGCTAGTACAGCTAGAACCGTAGCGCCCGACGGGTATCGGCGCGGGCGGTGGACACCCAAAGAGAAGGAACCATCACAGGATCGTAGCTCCAGTGAGATCCCTGAAGAACCTGCTAGGTATTGTCGAACCTGCCCTCCAACGCATCCATGTAGCGACGGACGTGCTCGTCCTCCTCGCTGACACGGTGACGTACCACCTCCGTGGTGTCCGGAAGCCTCGGCACCGTCACTGGCCCACGCGACCGCCACCAAACAAGGATCGGGTCAACGACGGGCTGGCTCCTCACCAACCTACGCCCCCCCGGAAGGCAGCACCTCCCAAAACCAGACCGGTGGAGCCCAGTCCCGGACATGGCCCCTCTGATCAAGCCGGCCTCCTCTGCCGAGTCGACGACGAGGATGCGGGATTGGCATCGTCGACGTCGATGCGGGAATAATTGCTTTAACTAAAAAAAATAAACTAGTTCTATTAATTTTCTTGCTAAAAATAAACTACTTCTATAGTAAAATAAACTAGTTTTATTAAATCAACTATTTCAACTACTAAGCACTTACTATAAATAGAATAAAGTAGTACTTACTAAAAATAAACTAGTTTAACTAGTTCTATTATTTTTCTAACTAATTCTATTAAACACTTTCTAAGTAGTACTTACTAAAATTTATCGGGGAGGGGGGTATATCGACAACGACATACCCGATAAAAAAATAAGAAAAGGAAGAAGAAGAAAAAAGAGAGGAGGAGAAGAAAGGAATAGAGGAGGAGATCGAAGAAAAAAAGAAAAAAAAAAGAGGATAAGAAGAAGGAATAGAGGAGAACAAGAAAAAATAGAATAATATTCTATTTCTTCTTCTTTTCCTCTATTCCTTCTTCTCCTTCTCTTTTTTTTCTTCTTTTTCGTCTTCTTATTTATTTCTCCTCTTCTTCCTCTCCTCTTCTTATTCTTCTTCTTCTCCTTCTTCCTCTTCTTATTTTTCTTTTTTCTCTCCTTCTTTTTCTTCTAAATATGAACATATACATAAATGACTTTGATCGTACATAATTTTCAGATTCCTACACAATATGAACATATACATAAATTGACAAAGAAAATTCTATGAACAAAAAAAATCATAAAAATTCTATGAACAAAATTACAACAGAAAAAAATCATAAAAATTCTATGAACAAAATTACAAGAGAAAAAATCATAAAAATTCTATGAAAAAATTGACATATTCTTTGCATATGAACACACAAGCATTTGCATATTCAACAATAATATCACCAAAAAATCTATGAACAGAAAAAATTCTAACTTTTGCATATTCATTTATGAACAAATTACAACAACTCAATTAATAACTACACATCTAAATTAACTACACATCTAAATTAGGAAAATTCATATGAGCTCACTGCGCAAGGGGGCGGCGATCGACGAGGAGGCAGGGCACGGGGGCGACGGTGAGGGGCGCGGCGACGGAGACGGTGAGGGGCGCGGCGACGGGCGACAAGGAGGCAGGGGGCGGCGACGACGACAGTGAGGGGCGCGGCGACGGGCGACGAGGAGGCAGGGCGCGCGGGGTGGCGACGGCGTCTGGGCTGCGCGGGACGGCATCGGAGGCAGGGCGACGACGGCGACGGCGAGGCGCAGAGGGGCAGCCTGGCGGCGTCGTCGTGGCGGGGAAGACGAACTGAATGAAAAATTTCACAAGTGCTAGTTATATAGACGAAGAATTGGTCCCGGTTCGTGACAGCAACCAGGACGAATGCGACCTTTAGTCCTGGTTGGCCACCAACCGGGACCAAAGGCCTCTTTTCAGCAGCCCAAAGGGCGGGAAGCGGCGGCCTTTGGTCCCGGTTGGTGGCACCAACCGGTACTAAAGGAGGGCATTGGTACCGGTTGGTGCCACGAACTGGTACCAATGCACCCCTTTAGTCTCGGTTGGTGCCACTAACCGGGACCAAAGGCCTTGTGCTGCTGCGCCCGCGTCGAAAGTTTAGTCCCACCTCGCTAGCTGAGAGGGGCGCGCAGTGGTTTATAAGCCCCACTGCCGCACCCCTCTCGAGCTCCTCTCCATTGCAGACTTACGAGCCTAATTGTCACTGCTATGTCTGATGGGCCTACTGGGCCTTCTGTGGGCCTGAATCATGGCCCATGGATGGATTTCTAGTCGTATTTAGGCCGTGGTGGCCCAGTAAGTGGCATATTTTTCATTTTTTCCCTTTTTTTGTTTTCTTTTTTGCTTTATTTATTTTGTTTTGTTTCTACTTACAACAAAAAACTTATTTATTTTATTTTATTTTGTTTCTAATTACTTATTTATTTTACTTTATGATAATTCTTTTTGCTATTAATTAAACTTTCTAACAAAAAAAGTTCTTTACGATAATTCTTTTTGCTTTTAATGATTTTGAACAGAAAATACTTCGATAATTTTAGTTGCATCAATTTTATATAATTTTAGTTTCAATAATACTAGAGGTTGCTTATAATGTTTTGAACAGAAAATACTTTGATAATTTTAGTTTCATAAATTTTATTTATGTTATTAAAGTTTATTTTATTTTATTTTATTTTATTTTGTTTCTACTTATTTATTTTATTAAAGTTTATTTTATTTTGTTTATAATTACTTATTTATTTTATTTCTTATTTTTCATGCACCATTTTTCATGCATTTACTGATTATTTTGAGCTATAAGACCCTAAAATTGAAAAGCATTTCAAATGAACTCTGAAAAGGTTGAAAGTTGGCATGGTATCATCATTTCATCCACATAGCATGTGCAAGAAAGTTGAGAGGGTTACGGCAAAAACTGGATGCACTTCGTGTACAAAACGGACAATCTCTTTCGAAGTATCAGGATTTCATACGGAAACTCGTCTGTTACAACAGGCATTTCAAATGAACTACGATAAGGTTGAAAGTTGGCATGGTATCATCATAATAGTTGTGGAGAGAAAGTCTTCAATTTTTCTTCGCTTGTGTCCTTTCCTTATTGCGCCGTAACCATGGATAATCTTCATCATTTATCAGGATGCTTGGGTCAGCCTTGACTTTGAAGGGAGGAATTTCATGAAACTTTTCATAATCTTCGGACATGTCTGACTTGCCCTCCACTCCCACGATGTCCCTTTTTCCTGAAAGAACTATGTGGCGCTTTGGCTCATCGTATGATGTATTCGCTTCCTTATCTTTTCTTTTTCTCAGATCAGTAGACATGTCCTTCACATAGATAACCTGTGCCACATCATTGGCTAGGACGAACGGTTCATTAGTGTACCCAAGATTGTTCAGATCCACTGTTGTCATTCCGTACTGTGGGTCTACCTGTACCCCGCCTCCTGACTGATTGACCCATTTGCACTTAAACAAAGGGACCTTAAAATCATGTCCGTAGTCAAGTTCCCAGATGTCCACTATGTAACCACAATATGTGTCCTTTCTCCTCTCGGTTGCTGCATCAAAGTGGACACCGCTGTTTTGGTTGGTGCTCTTTTGATCTTGGGCGATCATGTAAAATATATTCTCATTTATCTCGTATCCTTTGTAAGTCAATACAGTCGAAGATGGTCCCCTGGACAATGAGTACAGCTCATCACAAACAGTGTTGTCACCTCTGAGACGTGTTTCCAACCAACTGCTGAAAGTCCTGATGTGTTCACATGTAATCCAGTCGTCGCACTGCTCCGGGTGTTTGGAGCGCAGACTATTCTTGTATTCATCGACATACGGGGTCACCAAGGTAGAGTTCTGTATAACTGTGTAGTGTGCTTGAGACCAAGAATATCCGTCCCTGCATATTATTGAGTCCCCTCCAAGCATGCCTTTTTCAGTCAGTCTCCCCTCATACCGCGATTTAGGGGGACCTATCTTCTTAAGGCCAGGAATGAAGTCAACACAAAACCCAATGACATCCTCTGTTTGATGGCCCATGGAGATGCTTCCTTCTGGCCTAGCGCGGTTACAGACATATTTCTTTAGGACTCCCATGAACCTCTCAAAGGGGTACATATTGTGTAGAAATACGGGGCCCAGAATGACAATCTTGTCAACTAGATGAACTAGGACGTGCGTCATGATATTGAAGAAGGATGGTGGGAACACCAGCTCGAAACTGACAAGACATTGCACCACATCACTCCTTAGCCTTGGTATGATTTCTGGATCGATCACCTTCTGAGAGATTGCATTGAGGAATGCACATAACTTCACAATGGCTAATCGGACGTTTTCCGGTAGAAGCCCCCTCAATGCAACCGGAAGCAGTTGCGTCATAATCACGTGGCAGTCATGAGACTTTAGGTTCTGAAACTTTTTCTCTGGCATATTTATTATTCCCTTTATATTCGACGAGAAGCCAGTCGGGACCTTCATACTAAGCAGGCATTCAAAGAAGATTTCCTTCTCTTCTTTGGTAAGAGCGTAGCTGGTAGGACCTTCATACTGCTTTGGAGGCATGCCGTCTTTTTCGTGCAAACGTTGCAGGTCCTCCCGTGCCTCAGTTGTATCTTTTGTCTTCCCATACACGCCCAAGAAGCCTAGCAGGTTCACACAAAGGTTCTTCGTCACGTGCATCACGTCGATCGAAGAGCGGACCTCTAGGTCTTTCCAGTAGGGTAGGTCCCAAAATATAGATTTCTTCTTCCACATGGGTGCGTGTCCCTCAGCGTCATTCGGAACAGCTACTCCGCTGGGACCCTTTCCAAAGATTACGTGTAAATCATTGACCATAGCAAGTACGTGATCACTGGTACACATGGCGGGCTTCTTCCGGTGATCTGCCTCGCCTTTGAAATGCTTGCCTTTCTTTCGACATTGATGGTTGGTCGAAAGAAATCGACGATGGCCCAGGTACACATTCTTCCTGCATTTGTCCAGGTATATACTTTCGGTGTCAGCTAAACAGTGCGTGCATGCGTGGTATCCCTTGTTTGTCTGTCCTGAAAGGTTACTGAGAGCGGGCCAATCGTTGATGGTTACAAACAGCAACGCGTGCAGGTTAAATTCCTCCTGTTTGTGCTCATCCCACGTACGTACACCGTTTCCATTCCACAGCTGTAAAAGTTCTTCAACTAATGGCCTTAGGTACACATCAATATCGTTGCCGGGTTGCTTAGGGCCTTGGATGAGAACTGGCATCATAATGAACTTCCGCTTCATGCACATCCAAGGAGGAAGGTTATACATACATAGAGTCACGGGCCAGGTGTTGTGATTGCTGCTCTGCTCCCCGAAAGGATTAATGCCATCCGCGCTTAAACCAAACCATATGTTCCTTGGGTCACGTGCAAACTCAGCCCAGTACTCTCTCTTGATTTTTCTCCACTGCGACCTGTCAGCGGGTGCTCTCAACTTCCCGTCTTTCTTACGGTCCTCACTGTGCTATCGCATCAACTTGGCATGCTCTTTGTTTCTGAACATTCGTTTCAACCGTGGTATTATAGGAGCATACCACATCACCTTCGCAGGAACCCTCTTCCTACGGGGCTCGCCGTCAACATCACCAGGGTCATCTCATCTGATCTTATACCGCAATGCACCGCATACCGGCATGCGTTCAAATCCTCGTACGCACCACGGTAGAGGATGCAGTCATTGGGCATGCATGTATCTTTTGCACCTCCAATCCTAGAGGGCATACGACCTTCTTTGCTGCGTACGTACTGTCGGGCAATTCGTTATTCTTTGGAAGCTTCTTCTTCAATATTTTCAGTAGCTTCTCAAATCCTTTGTCAGGCACAGCATTCTCTGCCTTCCACTGCAGCAATTCCAGTACGGTACCAAGCTTTGTGTTGCCATCTTCGCAATTGGGGTACAACCCTTTTTTGTGATCCTCTAACATGTGATCGAACTTCAGCTTCTCCTTTTGACTTTCGCATTGCGTCCTTGCATCGACAATGACCCGGCGGAGATCATCATCATCGGGCACATCGTCTGGTTCCTCTTGATCTTCAGCAGCATCATCAGGCACATCGTCTGGTTCCTCTTGATCTTCACCAGCTCCCCCCGTTGCAGCATCACCGTATTCAGGGGGCACATAGTTGTCATCGTCCTGTTCTTCTTCGCTGTCTTCCATCATAACCCCTATTTCTCCGTGCCTCGTCCAAACATTATAGTGTGGCATGAAACCCTTGTAAAGCATGTGGGTGTGAAGGATTTTCCGGTCAGAGTAAGACTTCGTATTCCCACATTTAGGGCATGGACAACACATAAAATCATTCTGCTTGTTTGCCTCAGCCACATCGAGAAAATTATGCACGCCCTTAATGTACTCGGAGGCGTGTCTGTCACCGTACATCCATTGCCGGTTCATCTGCGTCCATTATATATAATTATGTGTGTCAAAAGTAAGAAAATCAGACAAGTATCTATCTAAAGTAAGAAAATCAGACAAGTATCTATCTAAAGTAAGAAAATCAGACAAGTATCTATCTAAAGTAAGAAAATCAGACAAGTATCTATCTAAAGTAAAAAAAATCATAAAGAAGATAAGAACAAGAGGCTCACCACGGTGGTGCCGGCGATGAGATCGGCGCGGGCGATCGACGGCGGTGAAAACGGGGACGGGGTGTGTCGGACCGCTAAACCTAGACAAATTTCGAAAAAAATGGAGCTCCGAGGTCGAGCTTCGAGAGGAGAAAGTAACTAGTGTGGCTCGGGCATTTATCGAACACCTCGTGTGCATAGGAGGTGAGCTAGAGCACCCAATGCCCTCCCCCTCGCCGGCCAGCAAAAAGCAGAGCACTGTGGAGTGCTCTGCTGCGGCGGTGGGGTGTATATAGGCAACTTATTTGACCCGGTTCGTGGCAGGAACCGGAACTAACCCCCCCCTTCTGTACCGGTTCTAGGCACGAACCGGTACCAATGGTTGTGGGCCAGGAGCGCGGCCCATTGGTCCCGGTTCATGCCTAGAACCGGAACAAATAGATCCAGACGAACCGGGACCAATGCCCACGAGGCCCCCGCCGGCCCCCTGGGCTCACGAACTAGGTCTAATGCCCCCATGGGTCCCGGTTCGTGAAGAACCGGGACTAATGGGCTGGCCAAGCCTGAACCAAAGCCCTGTTTTCTACTAGTGCAAAACCAACAATGGAGGCACACAGAGGAGTAAACTCCAGCGCAATTTTAACAGAAAACCACCATACACATCTCCATCAAATCAGATAGTACAGTATTATTCACGCATTTCCCTAAAAAAAATACAGTATTATTCATGCCTGAGGTACTACTTATGTATGCTGATTCCTGCTAAAGTGTGGATATTTTAGAAGGCCAACCCTCGGAGTCTCCGACAACGCGCGCGGCCTCCTACCCGGATCTATACGCCGCCGTGCCCGCGAAGCCTCCGCCGAGCAGCCCCGAGCCGAGCCCCAGCGCGAAGCGACCGTTCCAGTTGAAATTCCTCCGCGCCGGCCGGCACGGCGGCATGACCGCCTGGCAATTGGGTTCCGAGGGGGGCAACACCACGGGGCCGAGGCGGTACGCAATGCTGAGCGTGCCGCGGTGCCTGCTGCGCTGCGCCTTCCGGACCGGGTACGACGCACACCGCCACGGGGTGCCTCCTCCGGTGGCACAGGCGCCCGCGAGCAGGTCGGCGACGGGGACGAACACCTCGCCGACGTCGCGGTCGCCGAAGCCGAACCAGGGGCGGCGAGCAGGGGCTAGAACCACCCCCCCCCCCCCCCCAATAGGTTCCAGTACTAATACGTGCATGTGTATGCGCTAATGGCCGGAGATTACTGCCTAATTTTGTTATTTAAGCCCATAGTCTCGTAGTTTTGCACGCACCAAAGCCCAGGATGCAACAAAAATAACCCATCTAACTGATGCCCACGTATATAGACGATAGATCAAGGACTCCTGGTCGTTCGTTAGGTCCGTTCTTGCCTCACGATCAGATCGATAGATCCATCTATCTCGCCGTCGCCACCAGGACGCTAGGACGTCTGCCGTCGGCCCCAAGTCGCTGACCATGGACTTGATTGCTGGCTTGTCGAGGCAGCCGAGTACCCCGCGAATACGGCGGCTGCCGCTGATCGTCCTTGGTCGCTTGCGTACGCCCACACACAATCAAATAATTAGGCAAGGTACATACGCAGTATTATACTATATATACAGAAGTTTTGCTAGTATGATCTAACCCCGTTTGCTTTTGTTTGGCTGTATACTTTGTTAGTTGGAAAACGAAGATAGTCTCAAATTTATGCTAGTGCCGATTATTTTTGATCTAGACATTGGTAATAGTGATAGTAGAGCTATATTTTTGTTTAAAAAATCCAAACAAAGTATGGCCAGTTTTAAATATTTTTTTCAAAAACTAGTATGAGTCTAAGTATTTGAGATGATTTGATATTACCTATAATATTTCCAAACATATGTTATACACTACTTCTGATCGATATATCGTACTGTAGTACTATACTTTTGATCGTCATCACTTCCCCCCCCCCCCCCCCCCCATGTTCAACTCCTGGCTCCGCCCCTGAGCCGAACGAACCGGCGAAGTAGCGCTCGGTGCGGAGGAGCACGTGGAGGTAGGCGCGCCCCGCCGCGGCGGCCGTGGGCGAGACAGCGAACCAGACGGTGTGGTTCCACGCCGGGTCCGTCTCGCCGTGGCGGTCGGTGAGGGTGCGCTGCCGCGTGCGAGGGTCGCCGTAGACGGACGCCACGGCGCCACCTGCATGCCGCTGAACAGGTTCACGCTCGGCAGGTTGCTCGCCGACACGAGCGTCAGCTCCAGGACCCTGTGCGCCATTGCTAACCGCCCCAGCACTGTTGGAGAAAGGGAAACTACTTGGCTTATGGTAGCCATGGCGCGCGGGGGTATGTATAGGACTCGGGCGGGGCTTGCGGTCTGGGACGAGTCGTCGGGTGCTCCAAGTCTGGCGCGAGGGCTACATGCATGCATGGATGTACACGAATCTGATGCTAAGCGAAATTTCAACAGAATTTGCTGGCAACAGATTTGTTACTGACATTGGACATACAAAATTCTAGACTTTGAACCCTAAAGATCTTAACATGCATCTAGAACACCACTGATTGAACCAGTAAATTGTACTATAAGAGCATCTCCAATAGACGGTTCAAATGTAAAAATACATAACTTTTGGACCGTCTGGGCAAAAAACGCTGCTCCAACAGACGGTCCATATGCAAAAAATTTGGACCGCGGCCTCCTCGTGATGTAAAATTCAACATCTCGCGATGCAAATATACATCACGAGATGCATCTGGTCCAAAACCAGCCGCCGCCCTCCGCCGCCGTCGCCCCCCTCGCCTCCCCGCCGCCGCCCGGACACCGCCGAATCGGGAGGCAGCCGGCGCGGGATTTGGCCCCTCCGGCGGTCCGGCGGGCGCGGTAGGCCTCCGCAGGGTCTCGGGCTGCCGCCGACCTGCTCCCGTCAGCCGTGAGCCTGTCCACGGACGTTGCACCGGCCGCACGATGACCGCCGCACCAATCCCTCCGCCCGGCTGCCGAATTTGTCTTCGCCGCCCGCCGAGCTCCTCTTGGCCGGCCTCCAACCTCTTTTGTTATCACCGCCGCCGTCCGGAGCCGTCCGCAGCCGTAAAGCAGCAGCCAATCCAACCGGCGGCCATCTTCCTCCACAACGCGCACAAGGTGTTCGACGGTATTCCTCAAGGTAAAAAAATGACAAAACTTGATGATTTAACTCGGGATTGGATAATATGTTTGACGGTGGTCGTGTGCATTGTAGATGAGCTCGGTTGACTCCTCTTTCGTGGATGATTCATCGTCGGACGAATAATTTGATTTCCATGAAGAAGAGGAGATTGCTATATGTGCGGCTGTACAGTGGCTGGACAGCGGCTGAACAGCAGCCGCGCGGCTGCTGGCCGGTTTTGGACCATGAATTTGGACCATCTACTGGAGTTGCTCTTTTGGACCATGAATTTGGACCATCTGTTGGAGTTGGCCTTTTTTCGGAGCTCCAAATCGCACTTTCTGGCGGTCCAAATTTTATATCTCCGATTTTGGACTATCAAAATTTGGACCATCTATTGGAGATGCTCTAAGACCGTCAGGTTGCTTCTGATGAAAGATTGTGCTACTGATTTCCCACTGACATGAGATATATTTCTCCAAACCGGAACGTAATGGTTTCTCGTGATTGAACTTGAGACCTCATACTCGACAACTCCTGCTAATAGACAATAAAACTGATGGTTTCTGATGATTTACATGAATCGTGAAATGTTTAAGAACACATTGAAGCATCGTCATTTGGCATTTTTTTGGAAACATTTTTGAAAATTGTGAACAATTTTAAAATGCTAAATATATTTTAGACGAAAACTATTTTTTATAGGTCCGGACATTTTTTTTTCGAGAAAATGTGATTTATTTGGCAATGGAAACATTTTTTAAAACACAAAAAATGAAGATAAAATTAAATACACGAACAATGTTTTAGTGTGAACATTTTCTGAAAATTCAAAAAAAAATTAAACGTGAAAATTCACTGAAAAATGAACAATTTTTTGAAAAGAGGAACAAAATTTTGAACATAGGAAAAATTTCTAAATACGAAGATTTTTTTACTTTTTGATCATTTATTGGCAATTCTGAATTTTTTCACAATTTTTGAAAAATTTGAACACTTTCTAAAAGAATGGATAATATTGAAAAATGTGAACAAAAAATTAAAGTCCAATATTTTTTGAAATTTCTAACAAAATAAAATTCTGAACATCTTCGATTTTTTACATTTATTAAAAAAAAATCGATAAATGAGAAGAAAAACTTAAAAAGGAGACAGAAAATAAACAAAAACAAAACAAAACCGGGTGGCCTCATATTATCTACAAGTAGGTCGGCCAACTCCAGCACTCCTGTTTGTTTCGCAACTAATTTGACGCTGGGAGCGTCATATTGGCTCCCGTCTTTTCCCAGTATTTTTCTTTGACAACGGGGTTGTAACTCGACTCGGGAACTATATGAACAGATGCGAGATGTAGAGACCTTCTAATCGACGCCTTCTGCGTTGGGGTCCTGGCGCCCACGTGTCTGCTGATATGGGCCGGCCCATCATGAGGAAACACGATTCACTAGCTGAGCACTTAATTGCTACAACGGACCCAAGCGCAAAACATTGGCTCTTTGGGATGATGGATACTTTATCAGATGACAAGTTTGTCACCCTCACGGTGACTCTCTGGGCTATATGGACAGCAAGGCGGAAGGCCATCCATGAGTCTATTTTCCAAAGTCCTCTGGCCACACATATGTTCATTCAACACTTCATTGCTGAATTGGAGAGCATCAAGAATGCCCCTAGACCGATGAGACCTACTCCCTTTGCAAATGTTCGGCTGCACCAGGTTTGGACGCCTCCTCCAGCAGGGATGTTTAAGATCAATGTGGACGGAGGGCTCTCCCGAGATGGCTTCATGGGCGCATCCTCTGATGTATGACATGATGACAAGAGCCTTCTCTTAGGGTCCTCGGCGATGTTTTTTCTAGGTATTAATGACCCAGCCTCTGAGGTTTTTTGTGGCTTGTGTCAAAAAGACAATTTCTGATGCTTCATTACAACTATTCACTTTGCATTTCTTTATCTTTTTTACACAAGCCACAAAAAACGTCGTTTTTCACCGAAACTTTGTGCACATAGAATGTCCGGATATACCCGCAGGATTTTTGTTCTGAATTTTCCAACTTTTCAAAATGTGTATTTACACAATGGGTGTATATGCACCTACGAGCCAAAACACCGCGTCCTGTCAATGATATAAAGCATGGCTCACAAGGGAAGAACAGCGCAATAGTTCAAGAGATCAATGCGAATCAGCAACTTTTTGAAGCATGTGATATCATCTTCGAAGGTAGGGACACAAACAAAGAAGCTCATAGCTTGGTTAAATTTTCGGTGTCTCTTAACCAGGGTCGCCACCTTGTGGCTGGCTATCCACATGACCCTTTTTGTATTCCTCTGAACTTTCCAATTAATCAATAAAGTGTGTCCGGCCTTCACCCCTAAAAAATACTAGCTTTTCTTTTTTAGGTGAACTAGGGATTTATTCAACGTTCAAAACAGAAGGAATACAAATGATGTTTGGTAGGATCCCTAGCCACATGTGACGAGCAGCAGGGAGCGACGAAGCCGCCTTCACTAAGGCGTGAGCTTCAAGGTTTGTCTCCCTATTCTCAAAACGAAAACTAACTCTTGCAAAATATCTACCTCTATCTCTTATTTTACTCCAAACAAAAGCATAAAAGGGAACAACAGTTCCGTTTATAACTAGGGATTTATTCAACGTTCAAAACAAAAGGAATACAAATGATGTCTGGTAGGATCCCTAGCCACATGTGGCGAACAGCGGGGAGCGACGAAGCCGCCTTCGCTAAGGCGTGAGCTTCAAGGTTTGTCTCCCTATTCTCAAAACGGAAGCTAACTCTTGCAAAATCTCTAACTCTATCTCTTATTTCACTTCCAAACTAAAGCATAAAAAGGAACAACAGTTCCGTTTATATTCGAGACGACCTGCATGCAGTCCGACCCTATGATCACATTTGATAAATTGAGATCTTTAGCCAGGGCCAACGCTTCATTGCATGCTTGAGCTTCAAGACCGGGGGCATCCGCTCTAGTCCATCAAAAACCACAGCCAAGGACCCGAGGTACTGGGCATCTTTGTCCCGACGTACGTACATCGGCTCCTGGTAGATTTGTTCCGGCATTTAAAAGCCAACAACGGAGGCACACAGAGGAGTAAACTCCAGCGCAATTTTAACAGAAAACCACCATACGCATCTCCATCAAATCTGATGATACAGTATTATTCATGCTTGACGTAGTACTTATATGTATCCTGTATATGTGAATATTGTACAAGAAGGCCAACCCTCCGAGTCTCCGACGACGCGCCCGGCCTACTACCCGGATCTATATGCCGCCGTGCCCGTGAAGCCTCCGCCGACCAGCCCCGAGCCGAGCCCCAGCACGAAGTGACCGTTCCAATTGAAATTCCTCCGCGCCGGCCGGCACGGCGGCATGACCGCCTGGCAATCGGGTTCCGAGGGGGGCACCACCACGGGCCGAGGCGGTACGCAATGCTGAGCGCGCCGCGGTGCCGGCTGCTCTGCGCCTTTCGGACCGGATACGACACGCACCGCCACGGGGTGCCTCCTCCGGCGGCGCAGGCGCCCGCGAGCAGGTCAGCGACGGGGATGAACACCTCGCCGACGTCGCAGTCGCCGAAGCCGAACGAACCGGCGAAGTAGCGCTCGGTGCGGAGGAGCACGTGGAGGTAGGCGCGCCCCGCGGCGGCGGCCGTGGGCGAGACGGCGAACCAGACCGTGTGGTTCCACGCCGGCTCCGTCTCGCCGTTTCGGTCGGTGAGAGTCCGCTGCCGCGTGCGAGGGTCGCCGTAAACGGACGCCACGGCGTACACCTGCATGCCGCTGAACAGGTTCACGCTCGGCAGGTTGCTCGCCGAGACGAGCGTCAGCTCCAGGACCCTGTGCGCCATTGCCGACTGCCCCAGCACTGTCGGAGAAAGGGAAACTACGTGGTAGCTGCGAGCTTTGCCGTACGGGCTTATGGTGGCCATGGCCGCCGTGCGGGGGTATGTATAGACTCGGGCGGAGCATGCGGTCAGCGACGAGTCGTCGGGTGCTCCAAGTCTGGTGCGAGGGCTACATGCATGCATGGATGTGCACGAATCTGATGCCAAGGAAAATTTCAACAGATTCTGCGCAACAGCTTTTTACTGAAATTGGACATACAAAATTCTAGATTTTGAACCCCAAAGATCGTAACATGCATCTAGAACACCTCTGGTTGAACCAGTAAATTGTATTATAAGACCGTTAGGTTGCTTCTGCTGAAAGATTGTGCTACTGATTTCCCACTGACGCGAGATATAGTTCGCCAAACCGGAACGTAATGGTTTCTGGTGATTGAGCTTGGGACCTCATACTCGACAATAAAAACTGATGGTTTCTGATGATTTACATGAATCGTGAAATGTTTGAGAACACATTGAAGCATCGTCATTCGGCATTTTTTTGAAACATTATTTGAAAATTGTGAAAAATTTAAAATGCTAAATATTATTTTAAATGAAAACAATTTCTCATAGGTCCAGACATTTTTTTGAGAAAATGTGAATTATTTGGCAATAAAAAAAATTTAAACACAAAAACTGAAAAATAATTAAATACACGAATAATTGTTTAGTGTGAACATTTTCTGGAAATTTCAAAATACAATTAAACGCGAAAAATTCATTGAAAAACTGAACACTTTTTTTAAAATAGGAACCGAAATTTCTAACATAGGAAAAAAATCGCAATATGAAGATTTTTTAACTTTTTGATCATTTATTGGATATTCTGAAAAAAAAATACAATTTTGAACAATTTTTGAAAAATGTAAACACTTTGTAAAAGAATGAATAGTATTGAAAAACGTGAACAAACAAAATTAAATCCAATATTTTTGAAATTTCTAACAAAATAAAATTCTGAACATTTTGCGATTTTTTATACATTTATTAAAAAAACGACAAATGAGAAGAAAAACTTAAAAAGGTGACAGAAAATAAACAAAAACAAAACGAAACCGGGTGGCCTCACATTAACTACAAGTAGGTCGGCCAACTCCAGCACCCCTGTTTGTTTTGCAACTAATTGGACGCTGGGAGCGTCATATTGGCTCCCATCTTTTCCCTGTATTTTTCTTTGACAACGGGGTTGTAACTCGACGGAGAAACTACATGAACTGATGCGAGATGTAGAGACCTCCAAATCGGCGCCTGCTACGCTGGGGTCCTGGCGCCCACGTATCTGCTGATATGGGCCGGCCCATCATGAGGAAACACGATTCACTAGCTTTTCTTTTTTAGGTGAACTAGGGATTTATTCAAAGTTCAAAACAGAAGGAATACAAATGATGTCTGGTATGATCTCTAGCCACATGTGGCGACCAGCAGGGAGCGACGAAGCCGCCTTCGCTAAGGCGTGAGGTTCAAGGTTTGTCTCCCTATTCTCAAAACGAAAGCTAACTCTTGCAAAATCTCTAGCTCTATCTTTTATTTCACTCCAAACTAAAGCATAAAAGGGAAGAACAGTTCCGTTTATATTTGAGACGACGTGCATGCAGTCGGAGCCTATGATCACATGTGATAACTTGAGATCCTTAGCCAGGGCCAACGCTTCATTGCATGCTTGAGCTTCAAGACTGGGGGCGTCCACTCTAGTCCATCAAAAACCACACACGAGGACCCGAGGTACTGGCCATCTTTGTCCCGACGTACTCGCTCCGTTCGGAATTACTTATCTTGAAAATGGATGTATCTAGAATTAGATACATCCATTTTGGAGACAAGTAATTTCGAACGGAGGGAGTACGTACATCGGCTCCTGGTGGATTTGTTCCGGCGTTCAAAAGCTAGCAACGGAGGCACACAGAGGAGTAAACTCCAGCGCAATTTTGACAGAAAACCACCATACACATCTCCATCAAATCTGATGATACAGTATTATTCATGCTTGACGTACTACTTATGTATCCTGTATATGTCAATATTGTACCAGAAGGCCAACCCTCCGAGTCTCCGACGACGCGGCCTCCTACCCGGATCTATATGCCGCCGTGCCCGCGAAGCCTCCGCCGAGCCCCAGCGCGAAGCGACCATTCCAATTGAAATTCCTCCGCGCCGGCCGGCACGGCGGCATGACCGCCTGGCAGGGTTCCGAGGGGGGCACCACCACGGGGCCGAGGCGGTACGCAATGCTGAGCGTGCCGTGGTGCCGGCTGCTGAGCGCCTTCCGGACCGGGTACGACGCGCACCGCCACGTGGTGCCTCCTCCGGCGGCGCAGGCGCCCGCGAGCAGGTCGGCGACGGGGACAAACACCTCGCCGACGTCGCGGTCGCCGAAGCCGAACGAACCGGCGAAGTAGCGCTCGGTGCGGAGGAGCACGTGGAGGTAGGCGCGCCCCGCCGCGGCGGCCGTGGGCGAGACGGCGAACCAGACCGTGTGGTTCCACGCCGGATCCGTCTCGCCGTCGCGGTCGGTGAGGGTCCGCTGCCGCGTGCGAGGTTCGCCGTAGACGGACGCCACGGCGTACACCTGCATGCCGCTGAACAGGTTCACGCTCGGCAGGTTGCTCGCCGAGACGAGCGTCAGCTCCAGGACCCTGTGCGCCATTGCCGACCCTAACCCCAGCACTGTCGGAGAAAGGGTGGCTAGCAGTTGCGAGCTTTGCCGTACGGGCTTATGGACGGTGGCATGGCGCGCGGGGGTATATGTATAGGACTCGGGCGGTCAGCGACGAGTCGGGGGCTGCTCCAAGTCGTCTGGCGCGAGGGCTACATGCATGCATGCATGGATGTACACGAATCTGATGCCAAGGGAAATTTCAACAGAATCTGCTCGCAACAGCTTTTGTTACTGACATTGGACATACAAAATTCTGGATTTTGAACCCTAAAGATCTTAACATGCATCTAGAACACCTCTGGTTGAACCAGTTAATTGTACTATAAGACTGCTAAGGTTGCTTCTGATGAAAGATTTGTGCTACTTATTTTCCACTGACGCGAGATATTTCTCCAAACCGGAACGTAATGGTTTCTCGTGATTGAACTTGGGACCTCATACTCGACAACTCCTGCTAATAGACAATTAAACTGATGTTTTCTAAAGATCTGCATGAATCGTGAACTGTTCAAGAACACTGAAGCATCATCATTTGTCATTTTTTTAAACATTTTTTTGAAAAGTGTGAACAATTTTAAAATGCTAAATATTTTTTAAACGAAAACTATTTTTTATAGGTCCAGACATTTTGTTTTGAAAAAAAGTGATTTCTTTGGCAATAGAAACAATTTTTAAAACACAAAAAATGAAAATTAAATTAAATACACGATCAATTTTTTAGTGTGAACATGTTTTGAAAATAAAAAAAATAAACACGAAAAATTCATTGAAAAAACGAACATTTTTTTTGAAAATAGGAACAAAATTTCGAACATAGGAAAAATTTCGAAATATGAAAATTTTATTAACTTTTTGATCATTTAATAGATAATCTGAAAAAAATTACAATTTTGAACAATTTTTGAAAAATGTAAACACTTTGTAAAAGAATGAATAATATTGAAAAACGTGAACAAACAAAATTAAAGTCCAATATTTTTTGAAATTTGTAACAAAATAAAATTCTGATCATTTTTCGATTTTTTAACATTTATTAAAAAAAAGGAACCGACAAATGAGAAGAAAAACTTAAAAAGGAGACAGAAAATAGACAAAAACAAAGAAAACCGGGTGGCCTCACATTAACTACAAGTAGGTCAGCCAACTCCAGCACTCCTGTTTGTTTCGAAACTAATTTGACGCTGGGAGCGTCATATTCGCTCCCGTCTTTCCCTAGTATTTTTCTTTGACAACGGGGTTGTAACTCGACGCACGAACTATATGAACTGATGCGAGATGTAGAGACCTCCAAATCGGCGCCTTCTGTGCTGGGGTCCTGGCGCCCACGTGTCTGCTGATATGGGCCGGCCCATCATGAGGAAACGCGATTCACTAGCTTTTCTTTCTTAGGTGAGCTAGGGATTTGTTCAACGTTCAAAACAGAAGGAATACAAATGATGTCTGGTAGGATCCCTAGCCACATGTGGCCACCAGCAGGGAGCGACGAAGCCGCCTTCGCTAAGGCGTGAACTTCAAGGTTTGTCTCCCTGTTCTCAAAACGAAAACTATCTCTTGCAAAATCTCAGCTCTATCTCTTATTTCACTTCCAAACTAAAACATAAAAGGGAACAACAGTTCCCTTTATATTCGAGGCGACGTGCATGCAGTCGGAGCCTATGATCACATGTGATAAATTGAGATCCTTAGCCAGGGCCAACACTTCATTGCATGCTTGAGCTTCAAGACTGGGGGCGTTCACTCTAGTCCATCAAAAACCACAACCGAGGACCCGAGGTGCTGGCCATCTTTGTCCCGACGTACGCTCCTGGTGGATTTGTTCCGGCGTTCAAAAGCCAACAACGGAGGCACACAGAGAAGTAAACTCCAGCGCAATTTTAACAGAAAACCACCATACTCATCTCCATTAAATCTGATGATACAGTATTATTCATGCTTGACGTAGTACTTATGTAGTATCCTGTATGTGAATATTGTACTAGACTAGAAGGCCAACACTCCGAGTCTCCGGCCTCCTACCCGGATCTATATGCCGCCGTTCCTGCGAAGCCTCCGCCGAGCAGCCCCGAGCCGAGCCCCAGCGCGAAGCGACCGTTCCAGTTGAAATTCCTCGGCGCCGGCCGGCACGGCGGCATGACCACCTGGCAATCGGGTTCCGAGGGGGGCAGCGGCGGCGCCACCACGGGGCCGAGGCGGTACGCAATGCTGAGCGCACCGCGGTGCCTGCTGCTCTGCGCCTTCCGGACTGGGTACGACGCGCACCGCCACGGGGTGCCTCCTCCGGCGGCGCAGGCGCCCGCTAGCAGGTCGGCGACGGGGATGAACACCTCGCCGACGTCGCGGTCGCCGAAGCCGAACGAACCGGCGAAGTAGCGCTCGGTGCGGAGGAGCACGTGGAGGTACGCGCGCCCTGCGGCGGCGGCCGTGGGCGAGACGCCGAACCAGACCGTGTGGTTCCACGCCGGGTCCGTCTCGCCGTCGCGGTCGGTGAGCGTCCGCTGGCGCGTGCGAGGGTCGCCGTAGACGGACGCCACGGCGTACACCTGCATGCCGCTGAACAGGTTCACGCTCGGCAGGTTGCTCGCCGAGACGAGCGTCAGCTCCAGGACCCTGTGCGCCATTGCCGACCGCCCCAGCAAGCACTGTCGGAGAAAGGGAAGATACGTTGGTGGCTAGCAGCTGCGAGCTTTGCCGTACGGGCTTATGGACGGTTGCCATGGCGCGCGGCCGGGGGTATGTATAGGACCGCGGTCAGCGACGAGGTCGTCGGGTGCTCCAAGTCTCTGGCGCGCGAGGGCTACATGCATGCATGGATGGATGTGCACGAATCTGATGCCACGCGAAACTTCAACAGAACCAGTGAATCTTTGAACCCTAAAGATCTTAACATGCGTCTAGAACACCTCTGGTTGAACCAGTAAACTGTACTATAAGACCGTCAGGTTCCTTCTGATGAAAGATTGCGCTACTTATTTCCCACTGACGCGAGATATTTTTCTCCAAACGGGAACGTGCGTCAACTTTCCAACCAGATGGAATCGAGCGCCCAATCATGCATGCCCAGCTCTAACTGCCCATGAAGATTTGACACAAAGAATTGCATGCATATTGACTTGACTGAATGTTTTCCTCGAATCTGGTCAGTTGATATCCAGACACCGAAAGCAATATACGGAAAAACCAATTAACATGCACCCATTTTTTGCACTTGTCGCCACCTTGCTTCCCTAGCTTGCAGATCATAGACCGAGTCCCATATTCCCTTGAAGTGGGTTCGAGGGCCACCGGAGATTTCGCCCCGGCCCATGACCAGAATTGAAACCACCGGAGCCAAGACAAGGGAGCAGGTCGCCGGATGAGTCCAGCGCCACAAGAAGGAGAGACATGCTCATCAACGACTTTGCTGGCAACGGTTTGCTTAAATTGAATAAAAATGTGAAAATCCTACTAAACGGGGTATCTCTCGTCACAAACGGTGTAAAAAATGGAATTCATTCCAAAATGAAACCAAACCCCCCAGACGTGTGTATACTTTCTCGTGCAAAATTTTCATTCGTCAGAATGAGATTGTTCTGTAGCCTGCTGCACGTCGATCAGGCATCGTCAAGCGTATTCAGACGGAGACTTCGAAGCGTGGGCGTCGGAGGGTGTACGTACGTGCCGAGGCGGATGGTGGAGTAGCACCGGGGCGAGCTGGTCGGACGGACGGCAGCGTGCTCCGGGCACGGCCAGAAACAACAGTCAACTATGCTAGAACATGACTTGCATGAAAGTAATCACAGTTTGTAAAATTTCATTACTGGAGGTGGGATCACCCAATGTTACAACTACAATGTATGCTAACATGGAGCAACAAAACAAAAACTAGTTGCTACCCAGTCGAGAACTCTGCTCTGCACAGCTATCCAGCTACAACTGTTCCAAATCAATCCGATCAACGGTCATGTACCTGCCTGACCAGTAGTTTCACACAGCGCCTCCATCGTGCCTGGTGCACCGGAAATTGCCTTTCCCCTTGCGCTTGATGTGTCCACCTGTGTCATCGTGCACAGTTCCATCAGAACTTACCTCTGCTGCTGTCGAGGATTATCGCCTCATCTAACTGAATTTAGGCCATCTGACGGCATCGTCGTCTCTCGAGATCATCGTCCTCGCCGTGACCCGCTTGGGCTCTTCGTTCCAAAACATTTCCATCTGTGGAGAAAGGACCTTATTATATCTGGTATATCCATTTATATTCTCTCAAGTTAAGTAACTGGTCAGGAAAAAAAAAGGCTAGGCATACATACTTCACCGATAACTACCGTGTCGCCCTCCTTAACTCCAAGTTTGACAAGAGTTTTGTTGACACCACACGCCTCCAAAACATGCTGGAATCTTTTCAGGGACTCCGTGTAGCTGCATCAGGAGAAGCGGTTAGTTGGGAATTTTGATCAATCGACAAAATCATTCAAAATTTAAATGTAAGTCTATCAATATGAGATACAACTGTCCAACCAGACTTTGCACCTGCACTGTTTCTGAAGTGTAACAAATTTGTTTACATGGACGAACAGTTTAGAACAAGCTTGAAATAACAAAGGTGGCAAAGATATGAGATAGATGCTTGCGGAGATTATTCTAAAACTAGCCTTTCCAGTCATAAATAAATTAAAAAAAGGTTAAAGATTTCAATTCACCAAAGGATATCTCAGGTTTTACATCATCAAGAAAGAACCATCTTATTTGTATATTGCTGCTAACAGCCTTTTGTTCAAATATAGTATTATGAAAACAGATACAGAAATCTCTGGGCGGAAATGTACAGATGAGCTGATTAATTTATTCAAATTTCAGTGGGGAAATCCAAAACTGTGTTACAGTAACTGCATAATTTATTTTTTTGAAGGCAGCTGCATAATTTATTATGCTAAAGAGAGGTTAATGCGGATAACTAACAACCAATGTAGTCTGAAAAACAATAACTGTTGCAGATGAGCTTGCTAAGATTAACACTGGAAAATAAGGTACTTACTCCCAATTGGTCATCTGAACAAATCGTTCTATTCCGGCTCCAACAACATTCCATGTATTTGTGCCCTTGTCATGAACAATCTCAAAATCATTCATGGCAGAACTCCTTTCCCTTTTTATTGCATCAGCCACATGATTCAGATTTTGAGTGTTATTCCATTCTGCACAAATATACAGTATCAAGAAAAACATCTAAAATGGAAGCCCAAGCTACTAGCTACTACTGTAATTTGACAAACTGCAAATATAAGGTGTAAAGCACCTTCGACTTCTTTCACCCTTTGCCTCTCTTTCTGTAGAATCTTGTAGGCAGCATAAACAACATCTTGTGTTCCTTGCCTGTTTAATGCACTAGTGCAGTAAGGCTCAAAACCCTGAGCCTGTAGCTTTTCCCTGAACGAATTCCATCTGTCAGATGCCTCTGGAAGATCCATCTTATTGTACACCACTATATAAGGTTTGTCAACCAAAGCTGGGCTAAATAACTCCAGTTCCAAGCGGACAGCCTCATACTCATATTCTGGTTGTTCTCCTGAACCATCAACTACATGCACCTATGATCACAACACAGAAATAAAAGTCAGCAAGCCATACATAGATTTCCAATCTCATAAAATTCACAAATTTAAAAACATTGAACATAAGAGATGTTTTATATCAATAACATAAATGATATGAACTCAAATATAGTTCGGTAAGGGAGGATGCAGGAAAAAAACATACCAAGACTGAACATCTCTCACTGTGTCTCAGAAACTCATGGCCCAAACCATACCCACGATGAGCACCTTCCAGCAAACCAGGAAGGTCTGCAACTACCATCGTAGCATCAAAATCTAATGAGACTACCCCAAGATTTGGTAGCAATGTTGTAAAAGGGTAGTTGGCTATAGTTGGCTTGGCAGCACTAATAGCACTCAAAAGAGTGCTCTTTCCAGCATTTGGAGCTCCTACAATTCCAACATCAGCAACCAACTTTAGCTCCAAATCAAGCCACCTGCCAGCGATCCCAGAAAGGACATAATGTTAGCAAAAGCAGAGCTAGATTAGACCCATTACGAATAATCAAGCAATGCAACTGGGGGATTCTGAAAAAGAAAGGTAGAACAGCAACATCAGGTTGTGACAGTACGTGATCTCAAGATTCAGGTTTTAATCATGATTAGAACTAAATCTTTCCTGGACAAATGCTAAGGCTAAAGTTGTTCACTGCGATGACCTTCAATCCTCAATGTGGAGTTTGATTTCATTTCGATGGCTTTATAGCACGCTAATATCCTTACAGTATTTGCATGGTAGAATAAGCTTCTCTTTTTCCATCATCATATATGCAAATACACAATCTTTCATCTGTGGTGAGTGGTGACATCACATGGCAGTGCATCCACGCAGTCTCTGTCCAATTTCTGAGTGTTCCAAATAATATCATACTTAAGCCTGTGGTACAACATGAATGGCAGTTGATGGACATCAGATTGTTTGTTCTTTTAAGTGCCCTGACTAGAAGCTGTGGCTACAGCTCTGCTCGTTATTAGTAGGAAAGGGCAGGCAAATGAAACTATGAGCAGTACTTATTATGCTGTCCCAGCTATTGTTCTCGTTATCTATGGCCCGATGGATATTGGCAATTGAGCCTGCAGATAAGATGACTGCACCAGGAACTGAGGAATTCTGGACTGAACGTTGATAATATCAATGTCATTATATACATGGCCAATAATACTCTAATTGGCAATTGCCAATTGGTTAGGCTATTCCTAAAAGCAACTGAAACCGCATTTTGACTAACACTGGATTCATCATTAGTATGGTTTTCACTAACAACAATCTTCCTTTTCCTAATCTAAGATCACCGATCCAATGCCCTCGTGCTAATCATTTGTCAGAAATTGAATCGACAATTAAACAAACAATGAAGCAGAAGCCTAAATTATCTTTGAAGGGTAGAGACAACATACATTTCAGGGCCTTTCTCCCCCTTCTCTGCAATCCTGGGCACCTTGTTTGTCCCCGTCTTGAACGCGGCATTGCCGCGGCCGCCGCGGCCACCGGGGAGGAGCAGCGCTCGCTGCCCAGGCTTCATCAGCTCGAGGAGCTCTATGTCGCCGGCGGCCGACCGGACCACTGTTCCAGGCGGCACCTTCACCACGACGTCCTCGCCCTTGGCCCCGGCCATCTGCGACCCCTGGCCGTGCGCGCCGCGCCCGGCGCGGTAGTGCAGCGACTTGCGGAACGGCAGCAGCGAGTTCATGTCCCCGTCCACCTCCACGTACACGTTGCCCCCGCGGCCGCCGTCGCCGCCCGACGGCCCGCCGTGCGGCACGTACTTCTCGCGCCGGAAGGCCACCACGCCGTTGCCGCCGTCGCCGGCCTTGGAGTATATCCTGGCCGTGTCGAAGCACCGCATCACGGCGGGCACCCCCTTCTCCTTCACCTCACCTTCCGCTTCCTCCCCGTCGTCGTCGTCGTCGTGGGCGCTGCCCTCAAACACGCCGACCTCCTCCTCCTCTTCCTCGTCGTCGTCTGGGTGATACACCACGACCTCCGCCTCGTCGTCGTCCTCCCCGTCGTACTCCAGCTCATCGAGCTTCGCGCTTGCAATGGCGTCGCCTGCTGGAGACCACTCGTTTGCCGCCGCGCCGAATTCTTCCTCATCCTCCTCATCGTCGCTGTCGAGGCCGTAGTCCGGGTCGAACACGACGGCGCCATCGTCCTCGTCGAGCTCCTCGGGCGGAACAGCCCGAGCTTTCCTGCCCTTACTGCCCTCGAAGATGTCCAAGCGGGTGACGACGAACTCCTCCTCCTCCTCCTCCTCCTCCTCGTCTTCGTCCCCAGGGTGTTCGACCATTTGACGCGAGATGGCGCGACCATTATTCAGGCCCCTCCTGGCCGCGCGCGCATCGAATTGCCCGACTGCGGCCCGCTCGCCACCGACCTTCGAGTCTCGCAGAGGCAGCTGACGGACGGCGGTAGCCCCACGGCGGCCGAGGCCCACCTCTCCATCCTCATCCTCGTCGTCCTCCTCTACGCCCAGCCGCTGGACAATCCCGCGCGGCAATGCGGGGGCTGCGCGCTCGGGGTTGCCCGGCGCGGTCGGGAACCGCTCGAGGGTGACCTCCGCGGACTCGGGGGCGGCGTCGCGGAGAGGGAGGCGGGTGAACGTGGTCGCGCTGCGGCCGATGACGTTCGCGGACGACAAGGCGGGGGGAAGCGGAGGGGACTTGACGGGCCTGGCGGAGCCGCGCTTGGCCCGGCCGCCCTTCGAGGTCCGGCGGGCGGCCTCGGCGGAGAAGAGGCGGAAGGGGAAGGCCGCGGCGGCGACGGCGGCCGGCGCCATTCTCTGCAGCCGCTCGAGCCGAGATTTTTCGCTCGTTTTTTCTTGCTTCAGTGGAGCGGATAAGGAGTGAGTGAGGTTTTGTGTACGAGTGACTTGTTTGGCCTGCTCCCTCAAAAAAAAAAAAGACTTGTTTGGCCTGCTTGGTGAGGTGTGATCTGGACCGTCGGTGTCGAGATCGTACGGCCCACCGCGGTGAAATAGTTGGCGTTGAAGTGGTCTGCCCGTGTGTGGCCGTGCGAGGTGACAGAGTCGTAGGGATTTCTCACAGCGCGGCGTTGACCATGCGCTCCCTACACAGTTTTTTCTTTCTACTACTGGGAGTATTTAGGTAGTTCGATTTCAGTGAATGCATTTTATATGGGTAGTTCAATTCATATGATTGAAGAGTCCCCGCAAAAAATAAATAAATTCATATGAAGTTTAGCATCCACATAAACTGTACCTAGGAATGCATTACATTCATATGAAGTCTAGCATCCACTAAACCTCTTGGAAACTAACACTCGGCGCTTGATTGCCTCGCAACGGTGCAAGCCAACAATCTTGATGTTCTGCAAATGCACATGACTAATTGAAGCACGAATTCGTCCTTTCAAAGTTTAATATTGATCCCACAAGGAATCCACACGGGCGTTATTGTTGGCGTTTTGTCGCACTTAAGGTGCCACTGGACTTATATGAGATTCCCGCCCATATCGCTGGAGAACTACACAATTATAGAGAGAATTCCATACTTGAGAGACGGGGATTTGTAATGCTCATTTCATTCTTTATTTCGTAGAACAAATTATATTGCACTGAAGTAATTAAAGCTACGAGAAAAGTAAATGGTGTTTCCCTGTAATAAGATTGTTAGACGCATGATGGTTTGGTTCATGAGAAGTAATTGAAATGCCATCTCAGTAGCTTAATCGTGTTAATGGCCATCTAATTCTACATTGAATCATTTATAAGCTATTGCTACCCTACTTAATGGAGTTTCAGTGTGATATGAGTAGGGGGCAAGAGTTGCTGGGATTCAATCCCTGCCTATAGCATGTTAGAACCACTAGGATCTCTCACCAGGATCACGCACACTGACACACATGCGCACAGGAGTAGTATGAAGCTCTGTAGGTTTGTCAATAAGGCAAGCTTACATTCTTTCTACTCTCCGTCCCAAGTCTTAGATTTGTCAAATCTAAGACAAGTAATTCAGGATGGAGGTAATACATATTGGGGTGCCTCTTATATAGGCTTTAGGGACAGTGCTACATGGACCGACCCGCTACATTAACCAACCTAGACAGATCACAGCCGAACTGTGCCATATTGTCTTTCATACAAGCAATGCATCAAACTCAAATTGACTTCTTTCTCTTCCATGCTTGCATCTCTTTGGTATATAACAAGATCAATTCTTAATATGGTAGAAAATAATGAAGTAACATAATTGTTTCCCTTCTCTTGTGTTTTTTCTTTTGGGCCTTTGTCACACAATGTAGAGTGAATGTGCCTTGGTGCTACTAAAGATGAGTGCTTATTTTGTTGTTTGTGATGATCCTGAATTCCTGATGTCTAAAGTTATCATTGTTTTACTTCACAAAATTGTTTCTATGTACTGTTTCTTTCCTTTTTCTTTATAACGTTTCTATGTTTGCTTCAGTGCAGATGGTGAACGCCGAAAAGATTTATGCAGCACTCGAGAAGTTCAAAGAGGAGTATGCAGCAAAGAAGGGTATTCCTTACAAAAAAAGAGATATGGTTAGTTTGCCCATATTTAAATTTTGTTTTAGGATGTAGCTGCTTTTGTTATTTATCTTCGGCAACTGAACAATGGTGGCTCAGTTCATATATCTGGCTACTATTTTATTGGACTTAATTCCCGTCTTGGTCACAAAGCTAACATACTGTACCATAATTTGAAGGGAAATGACATGTACATTGAATTTATGCACAGAGAGCAGGCATGTTGTTTTATTGTTTTATAAGTGATCAAATCTTGCAGCACAAACAATCATTCAATCCAACAATGGTGTTGTTAAATTTCATACTAGTCATAGCGTGTAGAGGGTATGCGCACATATGTAGTGGTGTGAGTGTTGTGTGCACATATATTGTGGGTGCGCCTCGGACTCTTAAAGTTCATAGTAGGAGCATCATAAGTTTTTTATTTTTGCCTTGTTGGTTAAACAACTAAAGAACGATGGAAATTAATAAAACTGTCTATCAACAATCTATCCATTGATCGTGCATATGAGATAATGAGATTGTGTCGGAACAAACTAATAGCACAACATGTGTTGTTGAGACACAAGATTGCGGCAGCTTCATGCCGCCTTAAGGAAGCCTAATGACCCTCCTACTTCCCATTTCTTTACATTGCGTGAGAGTACAAGGGTTTCTGCACTTGTACATAAACATCACAATAGCTGGTAATGTACATGTCATGATTTGATCATCTTATCCTTGTAGCATTATTTGCTTCCAGTCTAAAGCTTTGGGTGAAGGGGGGTATCTATTCGAGAAGTCCCAACCATGTTCCTTTTCTGTAATTATGGACAGTGTCAACGTTGAATTTCCTCCGATATTATGATGGTGTTGTGTGTTGTGAAAGAGGGTTGAGATGGGGTAGGATCTTGAGGGGGTGTTGTCGGGGACAACAAAGACACGTTGTTTACCCAGGGTCAGGCTCCCGAAAAGGGTAATGGCGTCCCACCACCAGTTTATATTGATATGAGGGTTTTAAAGAGTACTGGAATTATATTGCATCTACAAATTAGCTAGGTCTTGCGAGAATGGCTTTAGCCTTCGGCAGGGGTTGAGCCCTTATCTAGAGATATCTTCTTGGGAAACAAGTCTTCAATCTTTGCTCTTTGGTATGATGTGCTATGAGTCGACCTCCTACCAAACTAGGTAAGTTATCTCCTAGTTACAACAGGATCTAGGAGTTAGCATGTCCATCATTATCTCTTCTTCAAGTACTTACCAATAGTCAGCACTAGTTCCGACATATAACAAAGCTAGTATCCTGAATATTGATAGAAATGTATTTATATCCTTGTTAGTGACCTAGTCCATTTTATGAATAATTAACTCTTTCTGAAAGTTAGAAAAAAAAGTTCTTTTGAGATTTAATAGAAATGATTCATAATCTCAGTATAGAACTAATGTGTTCTTTTTCAACGGATCAGACTGATGAGATGTTCTACAACGAGAAGTGGAAAATATATAAGTATATTCGGGAGATGATTTCTTCCAATCCAAGCATTTTGGTTAGTTATCTTTATTGCATGTTTGTTATAATTTACGGAAATATTCTTTCTTGTGCATACTGGTTAGTTTTCTTTCTTGCATGTTCGATCAAATTTATGGAGCTGTTCTTTCAGATTCTAGTTTATAGAAAATAACTTTGTATTATGGGCAGATAAGCCAGAAGCATTGCCATTTTGTTTCTTTCATTTGTGATACCGATACCCTATTTTTGTGGAATACAAGTAGTACGTGTGCAAGCAACATCTAACTATAGTGTAAAGATCTGTCAGATAAAGCAATGCGACCGTGTCGCTCCCCCCCCCCCCCCCCCCATGTCGCTCCCGCGAGCGACCCGGGAAGGAAACCCTAGCCGCCGCCTCAGTCCTCCCTCCTCCTCTCCTCCTCTCCTCGCCGCCGCCGGAGCGCGCTGACGGGCGAAGCCCTCCGGCGGCGGCGGGGCCCTTCCTCCCTTCGCTCGGTGGCGGCTGGCGCGGGCCGGCGGCGGTGGGCGTGGCGTCGCGCTGACGAGGGGCGTGGCGGCGCGGCAGCGGGGTCGCGGGTGCGTGGCGGCGGCGTGGTGGGCTTCGTGGGCGCGCGCGCGTCCTTGGCAGGAGCGGCATCGGCCTGGTCTGGCTCGGCCAGATCTGCTGCCTGGTGGCCACGGACTGCGCGGGGCGCCTGCCGGCGGGGCGCGGGCGCGTGTGCTGCTGCTCGCGCGGCTGCCGGTGGCCGGTGTGTGAGGCCTGGCGGGGTACCTCCGGTCGCCGTCTACGGGGCTGATCTTGACCATCCGGGCGTCCTCGTTGTCGGGCTGGTGTCCGGCTTGCTCTTCACGATCTGTCTGGAGGCCGTGGTGGGGCGTTGCAGGGGGCAACGTGAGGAAGCTGGCTGGAGGAATGGGTGGTCTGCCCACCCGTCACCGTGCGCGGGGGTGTTCCAGTCGAGGTCTCGCACCGCTCCACCCCTTCCTCTTTCCCCTGGCCTGGTTGCCTCCGGCCCCATCTGTCGAGGCTTGTCTGCGCTGGCGGCTCTGACGCTGTTAGGGGTCTGCTGGTGGTGGAGATTCGCTCCTCTGGGCGGTCATTGGGGGTGTCGGGTGGCAGGGCGGCGGCTCTGCGGTGGGAGTTGCGATGTTCATGGGCGGAGCTCGCAGCTCGGGTGCGGACTGGCGGCCCCGGTCGCGTGGGGGGCTGGGTGGCTCTGGCTTGGCGATCCGTGACAGTGGTGCGGCGGGCCACTCGGCCGGGCGCACCCTGATCGGAGGTGGAGTGGTATGCCGGGGTGAAATCCTTGTCTGACCGTGGTCAGACCGACGGTGGTGGCATCCGCGGGCGTCATCCCCTTCTTGTAGGCTCCGTCGCGGTCTCTCCTGATCCTCCGTGTTGCTCCCGATGAAAATTTTGATCCTTTGGATCAGGTGGTGGCGGCACAATGGTGTCGTGTCCTTCCTGAAGGCACTACCTTGGGGCGCATGGACGCACGGTTCGTCGGCGGTCAGCTACGTTCTTCACGGTGGCTTGTTCTCGGTGGAGGGCTCCGTCATCTTCGTAGTGATGCTTGTTGTACATCTGTTGTTTGCTTCGAGTTGGCTTAGCTGATCTTCGGCACCTTTGTATCTTGCTTTGGGTGCGTGCGTTTGGGGTGTCGTGTTGTATGGTTCGGATGTATGAGGTTCAGTGCTTTATATATAAAGCAGGGCGAAAGCCTTTTTCGGTAAAGATCTGTCAAAGGAATGAAAAAAAATATCAATAGGAATTCAATAAAATGATTTTACATTCCCAACTCAATATTAAGTATTGACTAAAAGTATATGAGTTGGGAAAAAATTCCGCTGCTGTGTTTTTTTTAAACCGACCTAACTTCTGTAAAACTTTAGCATGAACACTTTGATTTAAAATTCTTGATTGATTTACGCAACAACGTATTTATTGATATGAAACACTTGACATCATTAGGAACACAATTGTCTTGCATGTGGATCATTGGATTAGCTTATCTGATCTTGGGCCTTAATGTTTCTTTTGAATGAACTACTTATGATTTCTAGTATATATAATGACATTTGTCCACTCCAGTCTTCCTCCCTTATTATAAATAATATCAAGTATGTGTGTGGAATCCATGTAGACAGAAAAAGTGAAAGTTGAAGCAAAACAGAAAACTTGATTTTATATCACATCAACTGAGGTTGGTGGGTCACAAACATTGATGAGTCCTTACATTATTGATCATCAATATTTAGTTTTTGGGTTTAAAAACGTATTATCGTCATTTTGGTGTTGTCAACGAACATTTCCAATTGTTTATTAAGATACATAGTGCTAATCTAACTTTTAATATTGTGCTATTATACATTGAGTCAGGGGATAACTGGTACAGTACTTTGGAAGCTAAATACTACTCCCTGCGATCCAAAATAAGTGTCGCAGTTTTGAACTGAGGTTGGTTCAACCTTAGTGGTTCAAAACTGCGACACTCAGAGGTTGTATTAAGGTTGGTGTGTCGGAACACAGATGAATCATAGCAAACCAGACATATTGTTATAAATGAGGTTGGTGTGTCGGAACACAGATGAATCATTACATTACTCATCGTTAGTATTTAGGTTTTGGGTTTAAAGATGTATTCACAGCACTATGGCGTTGTCAACGAACGGCTGCGATTATTTCGTAAGATACTTGGTGCTAATCTAAATACAAAATTGTGTTTTTATACATCTGCTCCTTTGGAAGCTTCCTTGATGTTTTAGAAAAGAAGCAAAGATGTCTTAGTGTGTGCTACAGTTAGGGATCTGGCTCTAGAGGTGTACGCAACTTTCACTGATTGTTTGTTAATTGGGTGAAACTTGTAGCATGTGGAAACCCCCCTGTCTCAGGAACTGTGCATCCAGGCTGGTGACGCTCTGGATTTGGGTAAAAATATCGTGGTAATTTCATATTTTTCCACAACTCTCTTATAACTACTTGGTGTGTACCTTTTTTTCCTTTCATTGTGTCCTCGCAGTTAACTATTTTTCGTGCGTTCAGTATAGTGCATCTTACAGGCTCAAGCGGCCAAGTGAAATTTCCGTGAATACGACGGAGCAGGTACTTAATGTTTTTTGTATCCATCCATATGGAAATGTTTTTATGTGTCTAGGAGTAAATTGCTTGTGGGGTCCTTGGAACTTTCAATAATGTATTACAAAAGTGCATGCTTTAGCATTATATTTCGATTAAGGATGGGTCATTTCTGTACTCTGTTTTTTCCCTCTGCTATATGCATTAAATTACTCACGATTTCACAAAACACAGATGGTTCGGATCTATGCTTCCACCTTCATGAAAACCGCCGAGGACGTCTACCATGGGAAGACCAACACGGCAACCCTCTGTTATTATTCGTCGACACTCTAGACGCCGTGAACGATGTACTGCTCGAAGACGGCAAACCGAAGCACAGCCCCGACGTCGACGCAGAGGCTGCTTACCGCAGGTTTGAGCAGAAACTGACTCTTCCGGAGCGGAAGGTTTGGGCGAGGGGTTTACTGTTCAAACCATGCGAGGTACAGATATCTATATCTAGTTATGAAACAAGTCATTCGGTCGCTCCAGGCCTTTAATTTTATTCCCCAAACGCATGCCGATCTGAATGCCCGGTTCCGCGCTTCTTATTGCTGCTGTTGTTGTTATCTCCTGCAGATTCTGGAGCAGATAGTCTGCCCTGCGACCAAGCACACGAGGCAGTTCATTGCACAGATGATTCGGCTGCGCAAGGATGCGCTGAACCAAGTCCCAGGTACCTTGGCTGTTTTTATTATTCTCCCCATATCGATCCTGGACCGGAGAGTTTCTTCATGATTTGGCAATGTCGTCGCTGATTTTCATCCTCTCTTCCATTGTTGCAGATGAGCACAAAATTCGATCCGACCGGCTCTGACGAGAACTGTGTTAGTACTACTTACATGCTAAGCTTAGATGTATTGTTTCAGAAGGAATGGTGTGCCAGTGATCAGATCACGTGCTAAAGCCTGTGTGACCTCTATTGGGCGCCTCCGTTGTGCCGGATTTCTCTTGAATTGTCGTAGTTTCATACATCCTTCTGTTGGGGAATTATGTGCTACTACTTAAGTTTATTTTTCGGGTTTGTGTGATTAATCGAGTGATGCCCTTTTATATTAGTTATTAAGTGCTCCCTCCTTCCCAATATGTTGGGCGTATTAGGATTTAGCACGAAATTAGCGCATCGTTCGTTACAGTTTGCTTGGAATGGAATCAGCAATCTGAAGAGAACAGGGGTGCACTGGGCTGGTCTTTTTGCTTCCTCGCACGGTTGCTGTCCTCCAATATGTTGGTGGTTACTGTCTGAGGACACAACGGGGATTTCTTTAGTTAGTTGTACTCCCTCAGTTTCTAAATATAAGTCTTTTTGAAGATTTCAATGTAGACTACATACGGATCAAAATGAGTGAATCTACACTCTAAACTACGTCTATATACATGCGTACGTAGTTCATATTAAAATCTCTAGAAAGACTTATATTTAGAAACGGAGGGAGTATATAGCATGCAGAAGGAATAGTGTGCCAGTGGTCACGTGCTAAGCCTGTGTAACCTCTATTGAGCGCAGCCCTCCTGCCTCCAAGGACTGGACACATGCTTTTATTTCATAAAATTTGATGTAGACGCTTGAAAATTTCCAAAAGAAATATGGTGGGTAGGGGACGCCCCAAGAGGATATACAAGTTCCTTTGCCTCCTGCGCCCCTCCCTAGTTCTCTTAGTCCTCGTAATTGAGAAGCCACGTGAGGTTCTCTTCTCTCTCCTTTAATTCCGTAGTCATATAGTGCTTCTGTTAAATAATTTACGCCTTGGGAAAGTGATTCTGGTATAATATTGATTTTATCTTCAGAAATTTAAATCAGCCTTTGATTAGTGTCAAGGGAATTTCTCATCAGCATGTTGGGACTGCGTGGATCTGGACACCTGAGGAACTTTTACATCATCAGCATGTATGTATTTGTAAAATGAACATTAAACCTAAAGCCGTACTAGTTGTGATTTTGTTTGGTGTAAATGTCCCCTGGATGACCATGTATTGCTCACTGCATCATCAAGTGCGCGGCGGCAACAAGCGGCAGTAGATACAGGATGCTTACTGTCAGTAGTATGCCTTATGATGACGAACTGTGATGTGCCGTCGGAGCCTGTATCCATGGATATGGATCATGTCCCTTGGTTCAGCTAGCTGTTTGTCCATGGTTGCACAACATAGGTGGACTTGCTTAGTCCTTAGCATCTTGTGTGTTGAGAAGTTTTGAGTGTTTGTCGATATGTGCTAGTGTTTCTCCATTTTGTGTTGTTCTGTTAGACACGATAAGTCCAAATTTTTTTTTGAGTGTTTCTTTCATCAACGTTAGCTTATTCACTGTTGAATTCCCATCAAAACTTTTGAGTGTTCGTTGACATCCATATCCACCGGTTGGTGGTTGACCCATTTGCCAACCCACCCACATCCCTGCCGCTCCGCAAACCGACATCACATCAAGAGGGGATTCTAAAAATTCAACACAGATTCAGTTCATATGTGAAATTGACATTAGGACGACATAGGCAAGCTAGGGGGTGTTTGTTTTCAGGGACTTTTTTGTGTAGGGACTAGAAAAAGTCCCTCTTAGAGACTTTTTTATCAAACGGGAGGGACTTTTTAGGGACTAAACTAGGCATTTGGGACTTCTTGGGAAAGAAACACATGAAGAAGACTCTCAAGGAAAGTCTTTTTGGGACTTTTCCAACAATGCCCCTCCATGCACCCATTGGCCCGCCACCCCATGGTGTTGTTTGATTGTTATTTTTCTATATACTAGGGGCAACATGGTCATTTAATAACCTCTAGGAAGGGACTAGGGACTTTTTAGTCTCTGGAAACAAACAGGGAGGGACTTTTTAGAGACTAGGGACTTTTTAGTTGGACTAGAAAAAGTCTTAGGACTAGAGAACCAAACACCACCTAGATATCGAAATACTACAGCCCGTTTAATCCTTTACTCTCCACCCTAGAAACCAGGTCAACTTATAATTATCAATCACCACCCATAGCCCTTCCTTGAAGTATATTCCTCATCCCAACCTGGTTCAATTCCAGCAATTCAACCTCGGTCCAGCGGCTAACACCGGGCTTTTTGGACATGACCTCCAGCTCAGCCTCAGTTAACCAGGCGACGAAGCCGTGAAATATGGTATCGAAAGTGGTGACCATGCGTGGTTTACCCGAGTCAGTTAGGTTGTTAGGGAGGAAAGACTGGAACCAGCTGTTGCGCGCACCATCGTCCATGATATCGGCTTCTGGAGGTGGCCTCTGGATGTACACGATGTACTCCTTGTATGACGAAGAAGATGCATGTGGCATGGACGTTGCAGCAGACAAGGGGCATAGCCAGACCGTTGCGGCAGAGAAGAGGCATAGCAAGACTGCAGCCACTATAATGTAGAATGCCTTTGCCATTTCTTCAAATGTGTCGGCCGACTACCAAGGCCAGTCCGATGTTGCGGAACCTGTCATGGAACATTTTACATATAAAAAGGTACAATGAGCAAATACTCCACAATATAAGATGTTTTGGCTAGCTGCTCTAGCTAGCAAGACGTCTTATACTCTGGAACAGAGGAAGTAGATCGTAAATACAGAAGGGAATTCAGCAGGAATAATGACAAGAATAAAAACACCAAGTCAGAACTGAAAAAAAACTAAGCAGAACAACTTAGTAAAAATCAATTCAAATTAACTGTACCTCAACCTAGGTATAAAAGTAGATAGAAACAGCTACAGAAATAAACAACTAAATGAGAATACATTATAATTGAGCTTATATAAAAGTTGAAACTAAAAAGGAATACAATATTACACATGCAACAATTTGCTGGTTATGCAACACAGTTGACATTCGTTTGTTAAGACTGTACACTACTTAAGTATATCATCTCATTGACCAAATGACGGTAATTCAATAACCTAGAACACACTGTCAAATCCGCTAGTGCAAACCGTAATTGACACACACACACACCAAAAAAAGATCAGAAAACAAATTCACTTGTCCACTAGAGCAACAAATTCCAGATTCATCAGTAAACGAACGCAGACTAGTCAGATTATTCAAAATCATGAGTAAGGAGGCAAATTTACTGAGCATATACATGATACGAATTAGGACAAATACATAATTACAAAAACAAATCTCAGTGACAAATTATAAGATTGTTGCATGAGGTTGTTAAACCCACAAAAGGCCATATGCCATAAACAAAATTTTACAGAAATATGTTCTGGAGTACAAGTACAGATCATCAGACAGGTGTGTAAAAATTTAAGCAGTTAGATTCAACTACTTTGGGCATGAACTGTGGGTACACCTATCGAGGACTTACATCAAAACAGTGTGGCATCAAAACGTTGTGCATAAACAAACTGATAATAAGTACTACCACTTAACAAAGGTTTTAACTGTTTAGCATACAATAGAGGAGTGACGGAGGTTAATCATAGTTGAAGAACCAAACGAGTAAAAAATGCATGTTTTCAGGAACATATTTTTTTGATAAATAATATTGCATATTAAATTGTAAAAGCAGTAAATTGTCTACAATTGTTTTGTACACACAATTTTGGTAGTGATGCATGCTATTATCACAATATCAAGGACAAATCTGAGCAGCAGCATGAGCTGATTAATATCTGTAGCGTTTGAGATGGTGGACAATTATTTATTCAATTGGGTGTCAGCTCTCAACAACTTGAACTGTCTAACATGATCTGAGAATACCAACACTGCACATTCCTGAATCCTGACAGTAGCTTCATAATTATACCTAGTGCTAGTGGCAACAAGAGATGTACTCCCAACAGAAAGGAGTATGGCACAATCATCAGCTAACTAGAACCCGACGGGAGCATCAAGAATGCAGCAGGGAAAGGGAATGAACTCACTCTAAAAGGCTATAAAAATTGTTAATATAGTTGGATCATATGGTGTTTCTCCCTCTCTATCTTGTTGTTATGAATTGAGTTTTCCATTTGAGATTTCACTTTATCGGATTGAATACTTTTATACATTTGAGAGCATTTGATGTATGTCTTGCTATGAATACCCATGGTGACAATGAAGTATCATATTGATTCACTTGATATATGTTTTGGCACTCAACTCGCGTTTCCCGGGGTGACATTGGGGTAATCTATGCATAGGGGTTGATGCACGTTCTCGTCTTTGTTTCTCTAGTAGAAACCTTGGGGCACTCTTTGAGGTTCTTTGTGTTGGATTGAGTATTATGAATCTGAAATTGTTTGATGCATATCGTATAATCAACTCACAGATACTCGTGGTGACATTGGAGTATCTAGGTGATATTAGAGTTGGTTGATGTGTATCATATGGTGTTATTTTAGTACGAACTCTTAAATAGATCAATCGGAAAGGATAACTTGGTGTTATTTTAGTACGAACTCTTGGATAGATCGATCGGAAAGGATAACTTTGAGGTGATTTCGCACCCTACAAACAATTTCTTCTTATGTTCTCTGCTAGATAAGAACTTTGGAGTGGTTCTTCATCGCACATTGAGGGATGGTTATATGATCCAATTAGATTAGCATCATTGAGAGATTGCACTAGTGAAAGTATGAACCCTGTGCCTCATTTTCAAGCGTTGCAATACCATTTGTGCTCACTTTTGTTACTTTCTACCTTGCTGTTTTTTATTGTCACTGTTACAAAAATCAATATCTACTATCATTACTACACTTGTATCACCATCTCTTCGCCGAACTAGTGCACCTATACAATTTACCATTGTATTTGGTGTGTTGGGGACACAAGAGACTCTTTGTTATTTAGTTGCAGGGTTGTTTGAGAGAGACCATCTTCATCCTACGCCTCCCACATGGATTGATAAACCTTAGGTCATCCACTTGATGGAAAATTGCTACTGTCCTACAGAACTCTGCGCTTGAAGGCCCAATACGAGTCTACAAGAATAAAGTTGCGTAGTAGACATTAGGGACATCGAAACACCTTGACTTTCTTGTTGTAGGAAATCACAAGGAGTTACAAAGGATTATACTTGTTTCCAAAATTTCATGGATTCCACCATAATCATATAACACAAAGACTACATTTGTCGACATATATTTCTTCTCAAAATTAATAAAACCTTTTGGGCTCTGACCCAAAATACATGGTAGAGTGCCTCTTGCACTCATATTGGTTCACATAAAAGGAAGCAAGTAACGAAGAATAGCACTCGCTCAAAAAAAGAGTGGTATTTGCCATAGTGATACCTACTCCTCATAAGTATCTTCCATATGTAATACAAATAACTTCTCATTCACAAAATTAAATAAATGAGGTGGTGAGAAAGTGAGGCTTGTAGCAAAAGGGTTCACGCAGATACCCGACATCAATTATTTCGATACTAAATATCACTGGCAGTACAAATAATATTATCCATGCAGTTAATGGATGCAGTTTATGTGGACTGCTCAAATAATGATGATTGTTTATGTGGTTAATAAAGGAATCATAAATTTGATTTTTTATGTCACTTAGTGTATGTCGATGACCTCATCATCAATGTCTATACAATACCTAAACATGCACAAAATCATAAGATGGAAAATTTGGATTCAACCCAATTTAGCTTAACTTTACAACTTGAGAATTCTCTTAAGAATACATATCAGTCTACATATATCCAAACATATATGAGAAGTTCAATGTGGATATATCATACCAACAAAAGACATGTATGGTCATACTGCTCTGATATGGTAGAAGTCCATCATAGCTAGGGGTGATAATGAAGTGATATCAGGACCTAAAGTTCTATATCTCACTAATGCCAAAGAACTTCTATAATTGCAAATTACATCAGGCCTTACAATATAATTGTTACCTTTGTTCAGAGTGCAAGCCCCAACAAAAGGTATATGGTCGATCAATCTTGGGAAATTCCACCAGGAAAATCAAGATGTGACCATGATATGATATAATGGTATTGACTCTTTATTTGATCCAAACAATGTCATATCAATGACTTAATTGTTGGAATAGCCTTCTTTTGGAAGTCATCTAAATAGACTTTAGCGGCTACTTCCACTTATCATTCTAACATAATTTATTTATTTAAAAGCATTGCAAAATATGCATGGCTAAGCAGAATGGTTAACCACACTCAAAATCATGTGGTTGTGATTCATCATAGTCACATAACTTGACTTATCAAGATGCTACCACTTGTGTTACACTATAGCAACAAGTTATATGAAGAGCAATATCATAAAGCGCGCTGCTCGAAAATTAAAATTAGTTATCCTTACAAATTATAGAAAAGTGAGGAAACAATTTGCAAACAAAATAATGAGAAAATCCAATATATTATTCACAATGTCATGTTCATGTCAATGGAATTGGTATGACACATCCTCCATATTTGCAAAGTTCGGGGGGAGGGAGTAACCTCCAAAACTATAACATGTTAACAATCATCAAATTACATGTATTGTACTCTTTTTCCCTTATTGAGTTTTCCCCTAATGGTTTCTCATAAAAGTTTTTTAAGAAGACAATATAAACACAAGTGGCTGTATATGCCATATCATTTTCTCCTTGTATTTTTTCCACCGGGTTTTAAAGGAGTTTTCAATGGCATGTCAGATTGCACTCTTTTCCCTTATGAGTTTTATCTCAAAGTTTCTCATAATGATTTTTAATGAGACAATATCTTTTCAAGATCATATGCGATATTTCCAAGATTTCCCCATCTGGGTTTTAAAAGAAAATTATACAAAGCATGTTTATTGTTCTTTAAACTCACCAATGAGTTTTTCTCCCTTTTCAATGGTTTTTCTCATATGAGTTATCAAGAAACAATAATCATTATATGCTGCATCATTTTCTCCTTATTATTTTTCCACTGGGTTTAAAGGAGTTTTAGCAGCATTTCTATACCATTTTCCTTATATTTTTCCCACACGGTTTTTGGGGGAGACTTTCAAGATTATTTTTAAAAGATTTGTCAAGATGATGCATATACCGAAGAAGAGGCATTGTACAAGGGGAGTGTTAAGAATATAATAGTTGTTTATTAATTAAGCTAATTATACAAATTTAGTTGTTCAATAGGTTGCTTCTCAAGCAACCATGTATTTCCTTGGTTTTCAAGTAACTCTATGTTTACTTGACTGTCAAGCAACATGTGTACTTCCGCCCGGATATAACAAATACCTCATTTCTATCATCAATAAAGACTAAATCTTTCATTCAACTCCCTTGTTATTTACTTTTAATTTTTTTCTCGAATATGCACGAGTGTGCGTACTATATATTAAAGAGGAGAATGGGGTAAAGAAGCCCCTCCACGTTGGCGGTTACAAAATTTACATAACCCCAACTCCACCCATAACCCACATGCTAACTACTCGCCACATGACCCACCTCCATGGCCGCTATGAACCGGTCCATGTCTACTTTAATAAGCCTGCCACCTTCCACGCCCTACACTCTACCGCTATCCTTTGAATTACATACGCGCTGGACGGAGCATCACCTTCAAACACTATGCCATTCCGATGCTTCCATAACTCCCACATTACAAGTATGATTATTGCCCGTGCATCCTTTTTCTCCCTGGTGCCTTCCGCGGTGGCCATGCACCACTCTCCTAGTTGTGATGCTACTGTCAGAGCCCATTGTGGCTTTCCCCAAGCTGTGCAGACCCGCAGCCACACCTCCCTCGCGAAGGTACACTATAGCAATATGTGATCATACTTTCCTCCACTTGGTCATAGAACGGGCATGCTTCCTGATGATCTAGTCCTCGGCTTGCCAGTCTATCCGAGGTCCAACATCTGTTCTGAAGTGCGAGCCAAGTAAAGAATCGGCATCTCAAAGGAGCTTTGGACTTCCATGTGAACTGAGCCCCCTTGCCCAAAATTTTGCCTGGTATGCCGATCTCGTGGAGAAGGACCCGCTTGGCTCCCAAGCCCACCTAACCGAATCAACCGTATCTTGGTGCAACTGGACCTGCGCCATTCGTTCCCATAATCGCAGGTACTCCCGAAGCATCTGAGTCGTAACCTCTGGGCCTATGTCCAGCACCCATGCTCCGTTCATCAATCCTTGGCTAGCTGTACGGGTGCGTCGTAACCTCGCCTGCACCGCACCATAAATTGTTGGTGCCAACTCCTCCACTCTATTGCCATCCACCCATCTATCCTCCCAGAACAACGTGCTTTCTCCATTCTCCACCGTTGCGTGGGTGGCAGCCTGGAAGATTTGCATAGACCTTTTAGGGACTGTAATATCAAACTCCGCCCACGGTCTCGATGGATCCACTCGTTTCAGCCAGGGCCATCGTGCCTGCATGGCCGTATTAAGCCACTTGAGGTTAGGGATGCCAAGTCCACCTGCCCACCTTGGCGAGCAAACTATCTCCCATGCCACTCTACATTGACCACCCGACGCCTGCTCCTTGGCACACCACAAGAAACCTCTACAGATTTTGTTCATGGCCTTGATGACCTTCTGCGGGATGTCTAATGCCATCATCATGTGAATAGGGATTGTGAAGAGTACTGATTGAACCAGGGTCATTCTACCACTCTTCGCCATGTTTGCTCCCATCCACCGAGGGAGGCACCGTGCCAGCTGATCCAGCATTCCCATAAGCTGCGCGGCTGTGTGCTTCCACAAGGTGAGAGGGAGCCCCAAGTACTCGCAAGGATACGTGCCCTGGGGGCAGCCAAGGATTTGCACAACCCTCTCCATAATTTCTGTGCTGCACCGCATTGGTAAGGCTGCGCTCTTTTGTAAATTGACCCTAAGACCTGATGCCTCGCCAAAAAGACGCAGCAGGGCTGCACAAGGATTGAAACAAAAGTGATTCCCGCGTAGTTCCAGTTCACCCATGCCAGCGCCCCGCCCATGCAAGCAAATCGAAGGCCATATCCCTGGCTAATCACCGGCCAGAGGGAGCGCTCCACTTCTACCCATCTGGCCAAGTGTTGCTCTTGTAGTATCCAGAGAGGGACAATTTTCGTGTTTTGACCCTTTTCTAAAACCTATTCGAGACCTGACCCTAGTTTGAATTTTTTTGAGATCTGACCCTTTTGCTACCGCCAAGGTCCATGGCGGTAGGGAACATCCCTACCGCCAAACAGACGGGCGGTAGCCTGTACAACCCTACCGCCAAGGTGCTCGACGGTAGGCGCAAGCACGCACTGTGTTCAATACTTAGAAGGATTTTGCTGTAGGGCATGCAACCCTACCGCCAAGGACCTTAGCGGCAGGCTGTTATACCCTACCACCATGGACCCTGGCGGTAGCAAAAGGGTCAGATCTCGAATTTTTATCAAACTAGGGTCAGATCTCGAATAGGTTTGAGAAAAGGGTCAAAACATGAAATTTGTCCTCCAGAGAGGCTTCCAACAACATCAGGTCCTCCATGATTCGGTCCTCGCACTGGAAAGTGGTCAAGCCACCCCCACCCTGCAAGACTGCGACGATGTTGTCACCACCTACGTGGACTAGAACCACTTGGTCTTCGTCTACCTCTGGCTCAACTTTCCGCCATGGTGAGACACCCGCCGGGCTGCCCATCGCCACATGACGGCTGCCACCACAGCCAGTCACGAAGTCACGACGCGGGACGGTTCACATCCGGGGATGCCACAGACACACGAGAATGATTGGCCGTGGGCCACACAGGTCGCGCCTAGAACCAGGGTCAGCGTTGGCAGCGCCGGATCCAGCGGGGTGCCATGGCACGCCCTAAAAATTCAGAACTTTTAATCTAGTACTAGCAATTAATACATTTTTATATGTATTACATGTGTTAAAAAATATTTATACATGATATTTAAACTATGAACACCGAGTTTGGCACCCCTTGTGGACATCCGCCGCTGAGGCCTCGTTTGGTTACCAGGGATCCCCCCGGGATACCCGTCCTTTCCCCGGGCGAGAAACCCGCCTGCAATGTACACCCCAGATTTTCAGGCAATCCATTTGTCAACATCTTGGAAAGGGCTTTCTCGGCCCGATCCTCCCGAAATCCCTAGTGCCCAAATGGCAATAGGGTATTTCACATGGCAGGAGGGGGATCTCATATGAGCAGGGAAATCCCCATCGGGAGTTTACTGCCCATGGTTTTTCACCCCAACAACCAAATGAGCCCTGAGAGTCGGGATGGCCACCTCCGCTGTCATGGCTTCCATCATAAAAAAACGAGCGTTCCACGGAACTAAGCATGTCCTCCGCCCTCACAAGATGAACCACCACATGGCATTGAAGCATCTGCTTGTCAAGAGGGATGAGGGCATCCAGGCATCGGCGGGCAGTCGGGGAAGGCCCTCATGCTCTCTCATGCTCAAGATGAAAATCGTAATCTACAGGAGCAAGCATTAGATGAATATATACAAGCAGTGGCGGAGCTTGCCGAAGATCACTGGGGGACGAAACAAAAATCTTCAGTGTTTGGGAGGCCAAATGCTAAAAAAGTCTAATCTAAGCCTCCCTAAATAATTTTTCTTTAGAAATTGATCAAAGGCTTGGGGGGGGGCAGCGTCCCCTGGCCCCAACATAGCTCCGACATTGTATACAAGGTGTGTACTACATATTGGAAGTTTGCAAAATTGTTGAATGCAGTTTCTGAAATCAGGATACTTTGGGATTTCCCCTGCTTGCTTGGTAGACCAACCGTCCTGCTAATGGGGAGAGCTAGCTGTATTTGGTGAGGTTAGCAAGCCATTTGTAGGCAGGCAGCATAATTTTTTGTTTTGGTATCTGAACAAAGGATGGGGATGCAGAGAATTATGCTACCACTGTTAGCAAATCTGTCGGTTGCCGTTGCAAAAATGGCCACAAAAAGAAGGGAGGGGAGGAGGAGGTTGCGTACGTCTCGGTCGACAAAAGCGCAACTGCGTGGCAAGGGTTCATCGTACAGGCTTAGCGCGACTACGTGAAGCGAGAAGGCCAAACCACCCAACTAGCTAAAGCAGGTCGGGGTAGGATGCGGCCCAAAGCATTGTCGTCTCCAACAGCAAGATTCAGAAATCATCCAAACATTCAGAAATGAGACTAGTAGCTAGTTTCCACTGAGTACCCGGATACAGGATGATTTTTGGGCCTGGCACTATGATAAGAGGGGAGTTTTTTTGGTTCGATCGGCTTACCGAATGATATCTGCAGTCAAGTCACAGAGGGAGGATTGGCTAGATCACCGACCGGGGACTCCAACATTGCAGCTGATAGGAGTTCATGGTCGCAGCTGTGGAAAGTGCGGGTCCCTTCCAAAATCAGGATGTTCGTATGGAGGTTAGCGTGTACTTCGATCCCTACGGGTCTTGTGCGTCATGAGAGGAACATGGTAGATACACCGGCATGCTCTATTTGCGGAGCAGATGAGGATACCTGGCGTCACTCCCTGCTAAGCTGCCGCATGGCCAGATGTGTATGGGCCTTGGGTGATGAGGAGCTTCTTGAGCATGTGATATCAAATCAGAACACTGATGCACGGCTGTGGTTGTTTTGGCTGTTTGAATCAACAAGCCAACAAGATTTAACCCGTGTTCTAGTAACGATGTGGGCGATATGGTGGGCTCGCCGGAAAGCAATTCACGATAACGAGTTTCAAAGCCCACTGTCAACTATGAACTTCATCAAGCGATTCTTGGAGGAACTAGACATTGCTGAAGTTCAAAAGGCGCGATCATTGCCGGCTCCTGCTGCACCGAGAGCACGTGCATGGCTGCCGCCCGAGGGAGAAGCCGTGAATATTAACTATGATGGTGCAATATCAACTCTAGGAGAGAAGGGATCAGCGGCCGTGGTTTGTCGAGACAAGTCAGGGAACTTTCTTGGAGCATCAACACTAGTATTTGAGGGCTTGATCGACCCGGCGAGCTTGGAGGCGCACGCGTGTAGTGAGGCCCTTGCCCTTGCACGCGACTTGAACTTGCAGGAGCTGGTGATCGCATCGGATTGTTTAGAAGTGAACTTGAATATCAACAAAGAAGCGTCACCAGTGTATGCGCCAATACTGCAGGAGATACATATTAGTAGGAACCTTTTCTCTTCTGTTATCTTTCGTTTTGAACGTAGAATAATTTCGAGGCTCACTCGGTTGCAAAAGGAGCTGCATCTCTGCCGGTGGGCCGCCATGTGTGGCTAGGGATTCTTCCAGACATTGCTTGTATTCCGGATGTGATGAACCTTGAATAAACTTCCCTAGTTACCTTTAAAAAAACAGCTAGTTTCCACGACATGCACGTCCCAACATTCAGAAAAAATACCAGGAAGTGATTACACGCACCCTTCTATCCCAGAAACTAGCAGCAAGCAGATACTCCATGCCCAAACCTCTATATCCGGGGAGGTTTTTGCCCCCACGTCTCGCCACTTGGTCGATGGGGACTGGGAGACCTATCAATTGTTGACACTTGCATTTGTTTGGGAGGCTACGGGGTAGAAAACGTGTGTGGCCATAGGCCTTACATCAAAATTTTGTTAACTGATTTGCATTTTCCTGTGTGCACTTGGGGTGTATTTAGCATTTTGGTTCAGATGATTGTTTGTTAATATACTAAACCTGACTAGGTTTCTTTTACCCTTTTTTTTACTTTTTCTATCAGTGAAAAACCGGCCAATCAGGTCACGCCATGTTGTTTACTGGGGGATATGGCTAGGTACACTTTCGGGTGGCTCTAGCAATCTCATATTGGATGTGAGACATTCCTCCTGCCGGCACATGGGTTGCATGGTTGACTACGTATTTTTTGTCCGCTTCCTATTTAGATGCATCTGTGAACCGCCATTCGGTTGCATGCTTCCTTGTCTTTTGCCTTTATGGAGGTGTGTTGCATGGCTGCCGATTTATCCCCATCTCTCCCGAAGGATCCTATCGAATGCGTGCGGCTTAACCACCGCTTCGCCGCTGTTAGGTGCCTATAAAAATTGTCCGCGGCAGCATCACCATTCAGTCTGCCGCGGAGCAGCAGTAGCCACCCCGACCCTTCCCTACCCCGCTCTATCTTTCGTCTTGCCCATCCCCTGCTCCACCGTCCAAAGGTGGCTCACAGCCTGCCTGGAAGCGGCCCCATTCTTTCTCTGCCCTGCGGACAACACCTCGCACGCAGACGCGCCGCCGCCGCCGTCGTGGATAAATCACTGGCCGAATCCCGTGCCGCTAAGCTATGATGCTTTACTTGCCTATAAAAGGTATTCACCTCTCCTGACGGTCGCTACCTCGCCTTCCTCCCCGTTCTCCTCGAGACCTCGACCCACCACCTCCTGCTGTGGCGCCATCTCTCGAATGATCCTGTGCGGGTATTGTCTTGGAGGAGATGCCCTCACGGTGGTGATGGCCTGTGCATGCAGCGTGGCAGCGCTGGCCACGATCAGCGCGCGAAAGAGATGGCTCCCACTGCTGCCGGCCAGATCTCCCGTCAAGCCGTCTACCAAGCTCACGGGCCGTTTCCTACAGCGGTGGCGGCAGCCACAACACCGGACTGGGGCACGGGCTCCACCGCAAGGTGTACCTCGCCGTTGGTCGTTGTTGGGCTTCTCCACCTAGCTATGAACAACGCATCGGCGATCACCGAGCCCGGCCTCGGAGGCGGTCAACACATGCGGCGGCGGACAGATGAAAGAGGTCCAGTGTCAGCTGTTGGACTACGTGTGCCACCATCGGAGGTACGCGACAGCTCCGGACGACGACGATGCAGGTACCGGGCTCCGGTGGCATGTGACGGAGGGGCGCCGACAATCTGGGTGGGGCAGGAGGTCGATGAGGGAGGTGGCTCGCGGCGTCGAGCATGAGGTACGATTGGACGACACAGGACGGGCGGGACGCCCGCAGTCTCAACGGGCGCGAGCTTGAGGCATCAGCGAGCTGAGCGGTGCCATGACTCTCATGAGCACCATCGACGAGCTGCTCCTCTCTCCAGCTAGCTTCCCTTTACGCGCACTTCGCCCACAGCCGCCTCTGCTGCCACACGGTGGCCATACTCGCCTCCAACGCCTTGCTCCGCCGCGATCACAGCCTCACGCTCCTCGTGCCGACAAGGGACCCGAGGGATTAGGTCGCGATGGTGCTCCTGGAGGTGGCGCTACTGCAGGCCATGTTCCTCGTGCAGATCATGGCGTTGGCGGTGGCCTGCACCATGACCTGATGATGGGCGAGGGAGGATGCTACCGTGGCAAGGAAGCGTGGGAGGACGACGATGCGCTTCCAGGCCGAGTCGGCGGAGGTTGTCAGGCCGGTGTGGGGTCGGTGGATGAGGAGAAGGTGATGAACCTCTGGGTGAACTGTCTCCTCTTTGTTCTCATCGGTCTTTTGGACGTGCACCCTGCAAAATCAGCGGTAAATCAGACCTAAATTGTGATGAGGGACAGAAAATCTAACAATTTAGAATGATGCAGACAAAGTCCCTTTCATGCTTTTGAATGTGGCCTGACAATTTAGAATGATTACCATTATAGTCAATCTCCATGCGAGTTTTCTAATTAGTATCAAGTACGCTACTGTAGGTGATTTTTTAAAAGCAAAAACCCTAATGGATGTCGATGGATGCCCACCGTCTCATCTTATGTGAGGCCAGATAATGCGCCGCTAGATGGACCCCGTTGCTCATGGCCATGTTAATCTTAACATAGATGGGACATATATCAAGAAGACGGGTGAAGCATGTGTTGGGATGATTTTACCAGACAATACTGGTGGCATAATTTTCTCGGCGTGCAGAAACATATTGCATTGTGCGAGCCCAGTGCAAGCGGAGTTAGAGCATGTTTGGAGGGGCCAAACTTTGCATTGCTATGGTCTACACTGCGAATTGATGTTGAGATGGACTGTAAAGTTGTGATGCTCTCTATGCAGGCACAGTCTCCCGGATTGATCGTTGAATGCAATGTTGGTGAATGAAGTTAGGAAGAATCTTGGTGAGAGGGATAGTTCTATTATTGTTCATGTTAGTAGGAACCAAAATGTTGTAAGTCATAGATTAGTTTCTTTTGGTCGTGCTGAAGGGCATACGAGGCTAGCTATGGATCAGATCGGATCCTGCTAATATACCACAACTTTGTATGAAGGATCTCCCTTTAAGTTGAGCAATGAAACCCCTTTAACCCCACAGAAAAGAAGTGTTTTCTCTAGCTTCTCTTTTTGTGCCCATAATTCCACATACTAATTCTCTTGATTTAAATTAAGTCTTATAATATGTTGGGGAACGTAGTAATTTCAAAAAAATTCCTACGCACACACAGGATCATGGTGATGCATAGCAACGAGAGGGGAGAGTGTCGCCCATGTACCCTCGTAGACCGAAAGCGGAAGCGTTAGCACAACGCGGTTGATGTAGTCGTACGTCTTCATGATCCGACCGATCCAAGTACCGAACGTACGGCACCTCCGAGTTCAGCACACGTTCAGCTCGATGACGTCCCGCGAACTCCGATCCAGCAGAGCTTCACAGGAGAGTTCCGTCAGCACGACGGCGTGGTGACGGTGATGATGTTGCTACCGACGCAGGGCTTCGCCTAAGCACCGCTACGATATGACCGAGGTGGAATATGGTGGAGGGGGGCACCGCACACGGCTGGAATAGATCAATTGATCAACTTGTGTGTCTAGAAGTGCCCCTGCCATCGTATATAAAGGACCAGGGGGAGGAGACAGCTGGCCAGGAGGAGGGCAAGCCAGGGAGGAGTCCTACTCCCGATCTTTTCCTAGTTGGAGTAGGAGGGGGAAAGGAAGGGAAAGAGAGAGGAGGAAGGAAAAGGGGGGCGCCGCCCCCCCTCCTTGTCCAATTCGGACTAGAGGGGGAGGGGGCGCGCAGCCTGCCCTGGCCGCCCCTCCTCTTCTCCACTAAGGCCCATCTTGGCCCATTAAACTCCCCGGGGGGTTCCGGTAACCCCCCGGTACTTCGGTATATGTCCGAAACTCCCCGAAACCATTCCGGTGTCCGAACATAGTCGTCCAATATATCAATCTTTACGTCTCGACCATTTCGAGACTCCTCGTCATGTCCGTGATAATATCCGGGACTCCGAACTACCTTCGGTACATCAAAACACAAAACTCATAATACCGATCGTCATCTAACTTTAAGCGTGCGGACCCTACGGGTTCGAGAACTATGTAGACATGACCGAGACACGTCTCCGGTCAATAACCAATAGCGTAACCTGGATGCTCATATTGGCTCCTACATATTCTACGAAGATCTTTATCGGTCAAACCGCATAACAACATACGTTGTTCCCTTTGTCATCGGTATGTTACTTGCCCGAGATTCGATCGTCGGTATCTCAATACCTAGTTCAATCTCGTTACCGGCAAGTCTCTTTACTCGTTCCGTAATACATCATCCCGCAACTAACTCATTAGTTACAATGCTTGCAAGGCTTATAGTGATGTGCATTACCGAGTGGGCCCAGAGATACCTCTCCGACAATCGGAGTGACAAATCCTAATCTCGAAATACGCCAACCCAACAAGTACCTTTGGAGACACCTGTAGAGTACCTTTATAATCACCCAGTTACGTTGTGACGTTTGGTAGCACACAAAGTGTTCCTCCGGTAAACGGGATTTGCATAATCTCATAGTCATATGAACATGTATAAGTCATGAAGAAAGCAATAACAACATACTAAACGATCAAGTGCTAAGCTAACGGAATGGGTCAAGTCAATCACGTCATTCTCCTAATGATGTGATCCCGTTAATCAAATGACAACTCATGTCCATGGCTAGGAAACATAACCATCTTTGATCAACGAGCTAGTCTAGTAGAGGCATACTAGTGACACTCTGTTTGTCTATGTATTCACACATGCATCATGTTTTCGGTTAATACAATTCTAGCATGAATAATAAACATTTATCATGATATGAGGAAATAAATAATAACTTTATTATTGCCTCTAGGGCATATTTCCTTCAGTCTCCCACTTGCACTAGAGTCAATAATCTAGATTACACAGTAATGATTCTAACACCCATGGAGTTTTGGTGCTGATCATGTTTTGCTCGTGGAAGAGGCTTAGTCAACGGGTCTGCAACATTCAGATCCGTATGTATCTTGCAAATCTCTATGTCTCCCACCTGGACTTGGTCCCGGATGGAATTGAAGAGTCTCTTGATGTGCTTGGTCCTCTTGTGAAATCTGGATTCCTTTGCCAAGGCAATTGCACCAGTATTGTCACAGAAGATTTTCATTGGACCCGATGCACTAGGTATGACACCTAGATCGGATATGAACTCCTTCATCCAGACTCCTTCATTTGCTGCTTCTGAAGCAGCTATGTACTCCGCTTCACATGTAGATCCTGCCACGACGCTTTGTTTAGAACTGCACCAACTAACAACTCCACCGTTCAATGTAAACACGTATCCGGTTTGCGATTTAGAATCGTCCGGATCAGTGTCAAAGCTTGCATCGACGTAACCATTTACGACTAGCTCTTTGTCACCTCCATAAACGAGAAACATATCCTTAGTCCTTTTCAGGTATTTCAGGATGTTCTTGACCGCTGTCCAGTGATCCACTCCTGGATTACTTTGGTACCTCCCTGCTAGGCTAATAGCAAGACACACATCAGGTCTGGTACACAGCATTGCATACATGATAGAGCCTATGGCTGAAGCATAGGGAACATCTTTCATTTTCTCTCTATCTTCTACAGTGGTCGGGCATTGAGTCTGACTCAACTTCACACCTTGTAACACAGGCAAGAACCCTTTCTTTGCTTGATCCATTTTGAACTTCTTCAAAACTTTGTCAAGGCATGTGCTTTGTGAAAGTCCTATCAAGCGTCTTGATCAATCTCTATATATCTTGATGCCTAACATGTAAGCAGCTTCACTGAGGTCTTTCATTGGAAAACTCTTATTCAAGTATCCTTTTATGCTATCCAGAAATTCTATATCATTTCCAATCAGCAATATGTCATCCACATATAATATCAGAAATGCTACAGAGCTCCCACTCACTTTCTTGTAATTAAATATAGGCTTCTCCAAAAGTCTGTATAAAACCATATGCTTTGATCACACTATCAAAACGTTTATTCCAACTCCGAGAGGCTTGCACCAGTCCATAAATGTTTCGCTGGAGCTTGAACACTTTGTTAGCTCCCTTTGGATCGACAAAACCTTCTGGTTGCATCATATACAACTCTTCTTCCAGAAATCCATTCAAGAATGCAGTTTTGACATCCATTTGCCAAATTTCATAATCATAAAATGCGGCAATGGCTAACATGATTCGGACAGACTTAAGCATCGCTACGGGTGAGAAAGTCTCATCGTAGTCAATCCCTTGAACTTGTCGAAAACCTTTCGCAACAAGTCGAGCTTTATAGACAGTAACATTACCGTTAGCGTCAGTCTTGTTCTTGAAGATCCATTTATTCTTGATGGCTTGCCGATCATCGGGCAAGTCAACCAAAGTCCACACTTTGTTCTCATACACGGATCCCATCTCAGATTTCATGGCCTCAAGCCAGTTCACAGAAACTGGTGGTCTTGTTGACCATCAACACTTGATGCTCCTTCTTGATTTCTACCCCCGCAGCCTTTTAGCATTGCGAAGAGCTCGGGAATTGTCTTATCCATCCCTTGCATATTATAGTTCATCACGAAGCTCTTGTAGCTTGGTGGCAGTGATTGAAGAATTCTGTCAATGACACTATCATCAGGAAGATTAACTCCCAGTTGAATCAAGTGATTGTTATACCCAGACATTTTGAGTATATGCTCACTGACAGAGCTATTCTCCTCCATCTTGCAGCTGTAGAACTTATTGGAGACTTCATATCTCTCAATTCGGGCATTTGCTTGAAATATTAACTTCAACTCCTGGAACATCTCAAATGCTCCATGACGTTCAAAACGTCGTTGAAGTCCCGGTTCTAAGCCGTAAAGCATGGCACACTGAACTATCGAGTAGTCATCAGCTTTGCTCTGCCAGACGTTCATAACATCTGGCGTTGCTCCTGCAGCGGGTTTGGCACCTAGCGGTGCTTCCCGGACGTAATTCTTCTGTGCAGCAATGAGGATAATCCTCAAGTTACGGACCCAGTCCGTGTAGTTGCTACCATCATCTTTCAACTTAGCTTTCTCTAGGAACGCATTGAAATTCAACGGAACAACAACACGGCCATCTATCTACAACAACATAGACATGAAAAATACTATCAGGTACTAAGTCCATGATAAATTAAAGTTCAATTAATCAAATTACTTAAGGACTCCCACTTAGATAGACATCCCTCTAATCATCTAAGTGATCACGTGATCCATATCAACTAAACCATGTCTGATCATCACGTGAGATGGAGTAGTTTTCAATGGTGAACATCACTATGTTGATCATATCTACTATATGATTCACGCTCGACCTTTCGGTCTCAGTGTCCCGAGGCCATATCTGCATATGCTAGGCTCGTCAAGTTTAACCCGAGTACTCTGCATGTGCAAAACTGGCTTGCAACCGTTGTATGTGAACGTAGAGCTTATCACACCCGATCATCACATGGTGTCTCGGCACGACGAACTTTCGCAACGGTGCATACTCAGGGAGGACACTTGTACCTTGGGATTTAGTGAGAGGTCATCTTATAATGCTACCGTCGATCTAAGCAAAATAAGATGCATAAAGGATAAACATCACATGTAATCAATATAAGTGATATGATATGGCAATCATCATCTTGTGCCTTTGATCTCCATCTTCAAAGCACCGTCATGATCACCATCATCACCGGCGCGACACCTTGATCTCCATAGTAGCATCATTGTTGTCTCGCCAACTATTGTTTCCACGACTATCGCTACCGCTTAGTGATAAAGTAAAGTAATTATATGGCGATTGCATTTCATACAATAAAGCGACAACCATATGGCTCCTGCCAGTTGCCGATAACTCTGTTACAAAACATGATCATCTCATACAATAAAATTTAGCATCATGTCTTGACCTGATCACATCACAACATGCCCTGCAAAAACAAGTTAGACGTCCTCTACTTTGTTGTTGCAAGTTTTACATGGCTGCTACGGGCTGAGCAAGAACCGTTCTTACCTACGCATCAAAACCACAACGATATTTCGTCAACTATGTGCTGTTTTAACCTTCACAAGCACCGGGCGTAGCCACACTCGATTCAACTAAAGTTGGAGAAATTGACACCCGCCAGCCACCTGTCTGCGAAGCACGTCGGTAGAACCAGTCTCGCGTAAGCGTACGCGTAATGTCGGTCCGGCCGCTTCATCCAACAATACCGCCGAATCAAAGTATGACATGCTGGTAAGCAGTATGACTAGTATCGCCCACAACTCACTTGTGTTCTACTCGTGCATATAACATCTACGCATAAACCTGGCTCGGATGCCACTGTTGGGAAACGTAGTAATTTCAAAACAATTCCTACGCACATGCAGGATCATGGTGATGCATAGCAACGAGAGGGGAGAGTGTTGTCCACGTACCCTCGTAGACTGTAAGCGGAAGCGTTATGACAACGCGGTTGATGTAGTCGTGCGTCTTCACGATCGATCGATCCTAGTAGCGAACGTACGACACCTACGCGATCTGCACACGTTCAGCTTGGTGACGTCCCACGAACTCACGATCTAGCAGAGTGTCGAGGGAGAGTTTTTTCAGCACGACGGCGTGATGACGGTGATGATGAAGCTACCGGTGCAGGGCTTCGCCTAAGCACTGCAACGATATGACCGAGGTGGAATATGGTGGAGGGGGCACCGCACACGGCTTGGAACAATCAACTTGTGTGTTCCGGGGTGCCCCCTACCCTCGTATATAAAGGAGCAAGGGGGGAGGCCGGCCGGCCTTGGGGCGCTCCAAGGAGATGGGTAGTCCTCCTCCTAGTGGGAGTAGGACTCCCCTTTCCTAGTCCAACTAGGAAGGAGGAAGGGGGAAGGAAGGAGAGGGAGAGAGGGAGGAAAGAGGGGGCGCCGCCCCCCTCCTTGTCCAATTCGGACTCCCAAGGGGGGTGCGCGGCCAGCCCTAGGCCATCTCCTCTCTCTTCCACAAGGCCCATGTAGGCCCATTAGATCCCCCAGGGTTTCCGATAGCCCCCCGGCACTCCGATAAATATCCAGTGACCCCCGGAACTGATCCGGTGTCCGAATATAGTCGTCCAATATATAAAACTTTATGTATCGACCATTTCGAGACTCCTCGTCAAGTCCGTGATCACATCCGGGACTCCAAACTATCTTCGGTACATCAAAACACATAAACTCATAATACCGATTGTCACCGAACGTTAAGCGTGCGGACCCTACGGGTTCGAGAACTATGTAGACGTGACCGAGACATGTCTCTGGTCAATAACCAATAGCGGAACCTGGATGCTCATATTGGCTCCTACATATTCTACGAAGATCTTTATCAGTCAAACCGCATAACAACATACGTTGTTCCCTTTGTCATCGGTATGTTACTTGCTCAAGATTCGATCGTAGGTATCTCAATACCTAGTTCAATCTCGTTACCGGCAAGTCTCTTTACTCGTTCCGTAATGCATCATCCCGCAACTAACTCATTAGTTACGTTGCTTGCAAGGCTTATAGTGATGTGCATTACTGAGAGGGCCCAGAGATACCTCTCTGACAATCAGAGTGACAAATCCTAATCTCGATCTATGCCAAATCAATAAGTACCATCGGAGACACCTATAGAGCACCTTTATAATCACCCAGTTACATTGTGATGTTTGGTAGCACACAAAGTGTTCCTCCGGTATTCAGGAGTTGCATAATCTCATAGTCATAGGAACATGTATAAGTCACGATGAAAGCAATAGCAATATACTAAACGATCAAATGCTAAGCTAACAGAATGGGTCAAGTCAATCACATCATTCTCTAATGATGTGATCCCGTTAATCAAATGACAACTCATGTCTATGGTTAGGAAACATAACCATCTTTGATTCAACGAGCTAGTCAAGTAGAGGCATACTAGTGACACTCTGTTTGTCTATGTATTCACACATGTACTAAGTTTCCGGTTAATACAATTCTAGCATGAATAATAAACATTTATCATGATATAAGGAAATATAAATAACAACTTTATTATTGCCTCTAGGGCATATTTCCTTCAGTCTCCCACTTGCACTAGAGTCAATAATCTAGATTACATAGTAATGATTCTAACACCCATGGAGTCTTGGTGCTGATCATGTTTTGCTCATGAGAGAGGCTTACTCAACGGGTCTGCAACATTCAGATCTGTATGTATTTTGCAAATCTCTATGTCTCCCTCCTTGACTTGATTGCGGATGGAATTGAAGCGTCTCTTGATGTGTTTGGTTCTCTTGTGAAATCTGGATTCCTTCGCCAAAGCTATTGCTCCAGTATTGTCACAAAAGATTTTCATTGGACCCGGTGCACTAGGTATGACACCTAGATCGGATATGAGCTCCTTCATTTGCTGCTTCCAAAGCATCCATGTACTCCGCTTCACACGTAGATCCCGCCACGACGCTTTGCTTGGAACTACACCAACTGACAGCTCCACCATTCAATATAAATACGTATCCGGTTTGTGACTTAGAGTCATCTGTATCAGTGGCAAAGCTTGCATCAACGTAACCATTTATGACGAGCTCTTTGTCACCTCCATAAACGAGAAACATATCCTTAGTCCTTTTCAGGTATTTCAGGATGTTCTTGACCGCTGTCTAGTGATCCACTCCTGGATTACTTTGGTACCTCCCTGGTAAACTAATAGCAAGGCACACACTAGGTCTGGTACACAACATTGCATACATGATAGAACCTATGGCTGAAGCATAGGGAATGACTTTCATTTTCTCTCTATCTTCTGCAGTGGTCAGGCATTGAGTCTGACTCAACTTCACACCTTGTAACACAGGCAAGAACCCTCACTTTGCTTGATCCATTTTGAACTTCTTCAAAACTTTATCAAGGTATGTGCTTTGTGAAAGTCCAATTAAGCATGTTGATCTATCTCTATAGCTCTTGATGCCCAATATATAAGCAGCTTCACCGAGGTCTTTCATTGAAAAATTCTTATTCAAGTATCCTTTTATGCTATCCAGAAATTCTGTATCATTTCCGATCAACAATATGTCATCCACATATAATATCAGAAATGCTACAGAGCTCCCAGTCATTTTCTTGTAAATACAAGCTTCTCCAAAAGTCTGTATAAAACTATATGCTTTGATCACACTATCAAAGCATATATTCCAACTTCGAGAGGCTTGCGCCAGTCCATAAATGGATCGCTGGAGCTTGCACACTTTGTTAGCACCTTTTGGATCGAGAAAACCTTCTGGTTGCATCATATAAACTCTTCTTTAAGATATCCATTAAGGAATGCAGTTTTGACATCCATTTGCCAAATTTCATAATCATAAAATGCCTCAATTGCTAACATGATTCAGACAAACTTAAGCATCGCTACGGGTGATAAGGTCTCATCATAGTCAACTCCTTGAACTTGTTGAAAACCTATCGCATCAAGTCGAGCTTTGTAGACAGTAACATTACCATCAGCATCTGTCTTCTTCTTGAAGACCCATTTATTCTCTATGGCTTGCCGATCATCGGGCAAGTCAACCAATGTCCATAGTTTGTTCTCATACATGGATCCCATTTCAGATTTCATGGCCTCAAGCCATTTCGCGGAATCTGGGCTCATCATCGCTTCCTCATAGTTTGTAGGTTCGTCATGGTCAAGTAACATGACCTCCAGAACAGGATTACCGTACCACTCTGGTGCGGATCTTACTCTAGTTGACCTACGAGGTTCCGTAGTAACTCGATCTGAAGTTTCATGATCATCATTATTAGCTTCCTCACTAATTGGTGTAGGAATCACTGGAACTGATTTCTGTGATGAACTACTTTCCAATTCGAGAGCAGGTACATTTACCTCATCAAGTTCTGCTTTCCTCCCACTCACTTCTTTCGAGGGAAACTCCTTCTATAGAAAGGATCCATTCTTAGCAACGAATATCTTGCCTTTGGATCTGTGATACCCAACAGTCTCCTTTGGGTATCCTATGAAGACACATTTCTCCGATTTGGCTTCGAGCTTATCATGTTGAAGCTTTTTCACATAAGCATTGCAGCCCCAAACTTTAAGAAACGACAACTTGGGTTTCTTGCCAAACCACAGTTCATATGGTGTCGTCTCAACGGATTTAGATGGTACCCCATTTAACGTGAATGCAACCGTCTCTAAAGCATAACCCCAAAATGATAGCGGTAAATCAGTAAGAGACATCATAGATCACACCATATCTAATAAAGTGCGGTTACGACGTTCGGACACACCATTACGTTGTGGTGTTCCGGGTGGCGTGAGTTGCGAAACTATTCCGCATGTTTCAAATGAAGACCAAACTCGTAACTCAAATATTCACGTCCATGATCAGAATGTAGAAACTTTATTTTCTTGTTACGTTGATTTTCCACTTTACTCTGAAATTCTTTGAACTTTTCAAATGTTTCAGACTTATGTTTCATCAAGTAAATATACCCATATCTGCTCAAATCATCTGTGAAGGTCAAAAAATAACGATACCCGCCGCGAGCCTCAACACTCATCGGACCGCATACATCAGTATGTATTATTTCCAACAAGTCTGTTTCTCGCTCCATTGTTCTGGAGAATGGAGTCTTAGTCATCTTGCCCATGAGGCATGGTTCGCAAGCATCAAGTGAGTCCAAAAGCCCATCAACATGGAGTTTCTTCATGCACTTTACACCAATATGACCTAAACGGCAGTGCCACAAATGAGTTGCACTATCAATATTAAAATTATATATTTTGGCTTCAATACTATGAATATGTGTGTCACTACTATCGAGATTCAACAAAAATAGACCACTCATCAAGAGTGCATGACCATAAAAGATATTACTCATATAAATAGAACAACCATTATTCTCTGATTTAAATGAATAACCGTCTTGCATCAAACAAGATCCAGATATAATGTTCATGATTAACGCTGGCACCAAATAACAATTATTCAGGTCGAAAACTAATCCCGACGGTAGATGTAGAGGTAGCGTGCCGACGGCGATCACATCGACTTTGGAACGCGCATCATCACCTTGTCCTTAGCCAATCTTCGCTTAATCCGTAGCCCCTGTTTCGAGTTGTAAATATGAGCAACAGAACCATTATCAAATACCCAGGCGCTACTACGAGCATTAGTAAGGTACACATCAATAACATGTATATCGAATATACCTTTCACTTTGCCATCCTTCTTATCCGCCAAATACTTGTGGCAGTTTCGCTTCCAGTGACCAGTCGCTTTGCAGTAGAAGCACTCAATCTCAGTCTTAGGTCCAGACTTGGGCTTCTTCACTTGAGCATCAACTTGCTTGCCGTTCTTCTTGAAGTTCCCATTCATCCCTTTGCCTTTTTCTTGAAACTAGTGGTCTTGTTGACCATCAACACTTGATGCTCCTTCTTGATTTCTACCTCCATAGCCTTTAGCATCGCAAAGAGCTCGGGAATTGTCTTATCCACCCCTTTGCATATTATAGTTTATCACGAAGCTTTTGTAGCTTGGTGGCAGTGATTGAAGAACTCTGTCAATGACACTATCATCAGGAAGATTAACTCCTAGTTGAGTCAAGTGGTTGTGGTACCCAGATATTCTGAGTATATGTTCACTGGCAGAACTATTCTCCTCCATCTTGCAGCTGTAGAACTTATTGGAGACTTCATATCTCTCAATCCGGGCATTTGCTTCAAATATTAACTTCAACTCGATCCAAGTACCGAACGTACGGCACCTCCGCGTTCAGCACACGTTCAGCTCGATGACGTCCCTCGAGCTCTTGATCTAGTTGAGGCCGAGGGAGAGTTCCGTCTGCACGACGGCGTGGTGACGGTGATGATGAAGTTACCAGCGCAGGGCTTCGCCTAAGCACTACGTATATAAAGGAGGGAAGGGGGAGGCACGCCGGCCCCTGTAGGGCGCGCCAGGAGAAGGGAGTCCTACTAGGACTCCAAGTCCTAGTAGGATTCCACTTGGATGATGGGGGGAAGAAAGAAGGAAGAGGGGGAAGGGCAGGAAAGGGGGGCGCCGCCCCCTTCCCCTAGTCCAAATCGGACCCAGGGGGCACGGCTAGCCCCTTGTGGCCCTTCCTCTCTTCCCACTAAGGCCCATCAAGGCCCATTAGTTCCCCCCGGGGTTCCAATAACCGTCCGGCACTCCGATAATTATCCGGTACCTCTCGGAACGCATCCGGTGTCCGAATAAAATCGTCCAATATATCAATCTTTATGTCTCGACCATTTCGAGACTCCTCGTCATGTCCGTGCACTGCAAAAAAGACACATCCGTGACATTTTGGGCCGAACGAAAAAAATTCTGTCATACTTATCACACTTCTATGACGATAATTGTGACAAAACCCGGTATCATCATAGATGTGGTGGGCTCCTACTTCTATGACAAAAAATCATGACAGAAAATGGGCTTTTCGTCTTGGGCGGGCCGGAGACGCAGTTGCATGACATTCTTTGGGCCATCCATGACGGAAAAAACCATGGTAGAAGCGAGGGCGAGGAAAATATCGGGGAGTTCCCGGTTACGGTGGGTGGTCGGGGGCCGAGCGATGCGCGTTTCTCTTGTACATACGTGCGTGTGTGCGAGGCGTTGGGCTCTAACTGAACCCGAGCGAGGCGTTGGGCTCTAACTGAACCCGAGCGATTGCACTGCAGGCTACGCGTTACTGAACCCGAGCGATCGATCGATCCCTTGCTGTTAACTGAACCCGATCAAGCGATTCCTTCGCTACTGCTGCTAACTGAGCCGATCGATGCTGCTTCTGGATGAACAGTGAGCGTTGTTGGGGGGTTTGGATGAAAAGTTCCCAGTGGGGGTTGGATGAACAGGAACCCGTGGTAGTAGAGGCCGTTGTCGCTGGATGAATAGTACCCCGATCGATCGAGCCGGTGGATGAACAGGACCCTGTGGAGGGCTGGATGAACAGGACCCCGTGGAGGGCTGGTTGAACAGTAGCCGGTGGAGGGCTGGTTGAACAGTAGCCGGTGGAGGGCTGGATGAACAGTAGCCCGTGGAGGGGTGGTTGAACAGGACCCCGTGGAGAGGGCTGGTTGAACAGTAGCCGTTGGAGGCTGGATGAACAGGACCCCATGGATGAACAGTCACAGGTGGAGGCTGGAGGAGGTCGACGGTGGATGAACAGTACCCCGTGGAGGCTGGAGGAGGTCGACAGTGGAGATGAACAGTATCTCATGGAGTCCCGTTTTGCGGTACGCCACACCCCTCTCGATGAACAGGACCCCCGTTTCAACCGTAGCGCTCCAACACAAGTTTGTTTCCTCCGTTTTGCGGTACGCCACACCCCTCCTGATCAACTGGACCCCGTTTCGATCGTACGAGGTCTGTTTCCTCCGTTTTGCGGTACGCCAGACCCCTCCCGATGAACAAGATCCCGTTTCCATCATGGCCGGTCGAACACAAGGCCGTTTCCTCCGTTCTGCGGTACACCAGGCCTCGTTTCCATCGGCTGTTCCGTCCAAGCCGGTTGGCTCCTGATGAACAACACCCGTTCCATTGCCTCCCGATGAACACGACGCATTCCGTTGCCTCCCCATGAACACGACGACGACGCAGTTTCTTCGTTCCGACCCAGCCACAGCCATGTACATGAGCCCTAGCCGTACGTATGCGCGAGTAGGCGTTCGAGACCCCGCCCGTATGTACGTACGTGGCCATATTTACTTTCTTGCACCCTGGCCGCTATACGTACGTGTACATGCTACGTGCGTGCCTCTACTACCACACATGCGCACCTCTACTACCACATGTGCCCTTCCTTACACGGCCACGGTTCATCGCTGCAGCCTGCAGACAGACTGATCGACCAGTATGTACGTACACGTTCGCGACCAGAATGACAATGCTGCGTACGCTTCGACCGGGTGGGTCCCGACTGTCAGGCACTTCCTTGCGTGCGAAGATGTAGCTGGTGGGTCCCAGCAGTTAGGGGGGTGAATCATTTTTTTGCCTATAATATGGATGCACTTGCGTGCGAAGATGTAGCTGGTGGGTCCCAGTAGTCAGGGGGAAACATTTTTTTCGCGAAATACGGTGGCCCGTCCGGTGGGTCCCCACTGTCAGGTGGAGGAATAATTATTTTGCGCGTCGTAAGGAGGCACTTCCTTGCTGCGCCCGTGGACCCAGCTGTCAGCCTCTCCACGTACAGTACTCTTCCGATGGAAGTCGTTCGTTGATCACATTGACCACGCCGCGCGGAGAGCACCAGGGCGGTGGACGATGGCGAGGCCTAGGAAGGGGACGACGCGGAGCCGGGAAAGACGCGACAGTGGATGCCCACGCAGAGGGGAGTACATGGGTTGACTGCTTCGGCTGCGGTGTGAGGCTGCCGTCGTCGGAGAATAACAGGAGGTGTGGGTGAGTATAGAGGGATGGCATGGCCAGCGGTGGCAGCACAGCCGGACATGGAAGGCAGGAGCGGGCGGCACGGCCGATGCTTGTTTGGGCGGCCGGAGCAAGAAGACCAGAGGTTGAAGAAGCACTACGGCCGTTGGATGGACATCGTACGGTCATTGGAGCTAGAATCGTTCATATTGACTAAGTTGACAAAGCCCTCCATCCCCGTCATCTTAGTGGGCCCACAAGTCACCCTCCCACTATGGTGGGTCCCAGCTAGCAGGGGGAGTATTCATTTTTTGTGCGTAATAAGGAGGCACTTCCTTGCATGCGAAGATATAGCTGGTGGGTCCGACCTGTCAGCAGGGTAACGTTTTTTTCGCGAAATACAGAGGCCCTTCCGGTGGGTCTCAGCTGTCAGGTGCAGGATTCACTATTTTCCGCGTAATAAGGAGGCATTTACTTGCGTGCGGCTGTGGACCCAGCTGTCAGCCTCTCTATGTACAGTCCACTTCCGATGCATGTCGTTCATTGACCACGTTGACCACGCCGCACCGAGAGCACCAGGGCGGTGGACGACGGTGAGGCCTAGGAAGGGAACGACACAGAGCCAGGGAAGACTCGGCAGTTGTTTCCCACGCGGAGGGGAGTATGAGGGTTTACTGGTTCGTCTGCCGTCGCCGAAGAATAACAACAGGTGTGGGTGAGTAGAGGGATGGCTAGGCCAGCGATGGGAGAACGATGGGCCGATGAGGCCTGCGCGGCAGCATAGCCGGCTGCGGGAGGAGGCAGCAGGCAGTCCTGCCGGCCCTTGTTTGAGCGGCTGGAGCAGGAAGAGCAGAGATTTAAGAAGCACGACGACTGTTGGATGGACATCCAACAGTCACTGCTCTCGTGTGTTGACTAAGTTGACACGGCGTTGCGTGTGCGTCAACCTTTTTTTTAGGAAAGCATACGTGTCAACCTGTAGTAGGCGCACAAGTCAGCCTCAAATATGTGGAAAACAGCATACATCCCATCTACCATTATTTCTAATAATTTACATCCCATTTGCCAATTCTTAAGAATTTTTTTGAAGCCCATCTTCTTTTTGTTAGCATTACACCCCATATTGTGGCCACGGTTAAAAATTATACAAATTTTCACATATTTCAGTGAGGTTAACTATTTTTAATCCTGAAATATCGAGTCACATGCAAACTATTTTGAAAAATAATTTATATAAATATAAAATCAAATAATTGTCCACGCATAAAAATCAATGGAATTTAAAATCTTGCAATGAAAAAAAATTAAACTAATTTCCGGTTTGATGTGTTTTAAAAATGTACAGCCCATTTCTGGGCAAACCGAATGAAACTCTCCTCGTCTTGAAAGATTTGTAGCCCAGCAGGGCTGATAAAGCAAGTAGGCCTCGTTTCGGTATTTCTTTAAAAAAATAGAACTGGACTAGCCATTTTCAGCAAGAAAAAAACACAACTGGGCTAATGATGTGGTAAAGATAAATAAAACCCTGGCTAGACGGGCCATAGCCCCCGCACAGCCCCGTTCTTACCCTGACCCGTCGCTAATACTTGTATAAATAACAACTACTCGTTTCTAAAAAAAAGTAAATAAAAACTGCGCGACCTGATGGGTCCCTCGTGTCAGCTGCTCTTTGTGTAATTCTCTCGTTTATTGACTACGCTGACAATGGCGTGAGCCCCAAATGTCCAACCATTAGGAGGAACAATTTTTTGGGGCTTGTAATAACGAGGCACTTGCTTGCGTACTGCCATGACGCTGGTGGGTCCCTACTGTCATCCTCTCCACGTACAATCATCTCCTTGTTCCTCTCAGTTGTTGACGACGTTGACAACGCAAGAGGGCGGCGCACCGCGCACGGCGAGCGAACCAAGGCCGAGGACGACGGCGAGGACTCGGACGGAACGAACAGGAGTCGTGGAAGATGCACCGATCCAGTCGCAGCCGGAGGGGAGTACGAGGGTTGACTGGTTCGGGTGTGGGTGCGTGTTGGGGCTGACGTCGCCGGAGAATAACAGGACGTGTGGGGGAATAGAGGGAGGGACTGGCCAACGTTGGAGGGTATGGCAGGACGGCGGAGGAGCAGCCAGCCATGGGAGGCGGGAGCAGGCGGAGCCGACAGGGTGGATTGGTTTGGGCGGATGGAGGAAGAAGACAAGAGATAGAAGATACACGACAGATGTTCGACGTCAATCCAACGGCTGGTAGGCAGAACCATTTGTTGACTAGCTAGTAAGCCGACACCACCTTGGATAGGCTATTTCCTCGTGGGTCCCAAATGTCAGAGTCCAAATCTGTCACGGTCATGCAACCTTTCATATGAAAATTTACAGCCCATTTGGTGTGGTAGTTCGAAATAAGTTTGTGGGTGCTAGTGGGGGCTAATCACGTGGCTTCTGTAATGCACAGTGAGCTCAAGCAGCCGGCGAGAGTGATGTTATTTCCCTTGGTTGGGATTTGTTACAATATTTCACTCTGAATTAAACGAATGGCAAGCCATTTGCCTTGTTTCAAAGAAAATATGACAGTCACAGCCGAGTTGAAAAGGGCAAGAACATCTAACTCCAGCTTACAAACTGTACAAAAGCATGAGGGTTAATTGTTCATCAGGTTTAGACAAAACCCAGGTTGAAAAGGGCAACAACATCTAACTCCAACACTATTTTCAGCAGTCACAGTCAAATGAATCAGTCAGGTCCATAGAATGAACATCCTGGGTCGTAAAATTTACTGGATTATGACCACAATATGTTGTAAATAGAAGCCCGACACGTTCAGAAGCTCTTTTTCCCACCTGAAACTCCTTTTTTTGCTCTTCGACATACCCATCCGTCAAAACCATGCTGCTGATAAACTTAAGCCTGATGGACAATAGTAACCTCGCATTCAGCAGGAAGAATGTGACAAACCTAGTGTTTGCGTGGTTGGTTACATATCGTTCTAGCGTTATTGTCTTCAATCGAATGTCATGAGAAGTGAGAAAATACCGGTGCTTACGAATCCACCGATTGGTTATAACTTTCTTAGCCCGTCCTGTTGCCTAAATAGACATGAAGATTGAAAATAGTTAAGGTCTAAAAAAAGAGTGTGGAAAAAGCAACAGCTGAACGGTTAATTCTAGCACACTATATGCGGGCTTCCAATGTGCGTGAAATTATCACCTTTATATACAACTTCTCCAGACATGGAAAGCATTGCAGCAAGCCAATAATCTTGTTCAGATCAAAACTATTCATTTGGATATATAAGATCTTGACAGAATCCAGCACCATTGATAGGCTATCCATGGAGAAACTCTTCATTGAGCATAGAACATAATATTAGTACAAAATGTGTACTCCGAGATGATATATAACTTATGTGCATAAATTTAAAATGCAGCTTATGGTTACAAGTGTAGATGATAATATAAAGTACCTGAAGAACTGTGGAGCCAAACACCATCTTGAAATGAGCACAGAGATCATGTATTACACCCAAGGTCTCCAGTTTAGGCGCAGAGAGGAAGGTTATTTGCGACGGTGAATAACTAGAATCAAGGATCAACCTTTAAAGTGAAGGGGCATATTGGATGATGAGCTGCCTTCCGTCAAAAGAAATTCCAATTCTTACAAGGTTAGGCGACTTTATTTGGAGACAACCGATTCTAACTGTGAAAACAAGCACCAAGCACTCCAGGGCAGGGCAACTGGAGTGGATGATGCTGTGCAATGAGGCCTCCGATATACGAACCCGCACAAGTGAAAGTTTCTTGAGAAATGGGAGTCGAAGGTTTAGTACCAGATTGTCTGGTAGGTCGCACAACGCAAAGGTGGCGGTGTGGAGAGAGGAGGAAAACCACGAGATGGACATCGGTGCTGAGGGCACAGGTAGATGGCGTTTGGTATCTGGTAGGTGATTTCCAGGGGAATAGTAGAACTCAAGCAGCTGTAGTTCTGTGAATTAAAGGGATTTCAGCCAGGCGTCCACCGTGCAGGACATGGTATGCTTGCTCAGGTAGCATGATGGGATGCAGAGGCTTTGAATGGATCCCTGGTGGGAGGAGATGATGGCTCTGCGGATTTCAAAATCAATGAAGAGAGATAGCTGACGACAGTCGAGATTAAGAGGCACGGCGCGCCATAGAGGGCGCCACCGAATTGAGAGGACTTGGGTGCGGCAGCAATCCTTGGTGGGGAGAAGCAACATGATCTTCCCAAGGACGGCGTCCGAGAGATCGCTGATGTGGTCCACCCAAGATTCTACGGGTTCCTGGGATCCGGTGGGGGCGGGGTCGCCGCTTCTCCCTGCGCTGCCGGGTGCGGGATCTACAACAGGCGTCGCCGCTGGCGGGAGCCTCATCTTCTTGGCGCTGGGGTCAGCCGACTCCATTTTCCTCGAGGGCGTCGCGTCACGCTCACGGATTTGAGCATAGTAACGAATGACGAGCCTAGTTGTAGTGCGAGTGCAGAAGAAGGGGAGCTGGGGTTTTTCTATAGTAGTGAGGAAGAAGGGGAGCTGGGGTTTTCTGTAGGAGTGAGGTGGGGAATTTAGGGGTATGAGTGGAGCGAGCTGACGTGAGGTGGGTGGGAGTGAGGAGGAAGAAGAGCACCTAGGTGTTTTTCGGGCGCGGTGTGCTGGGTGTGGGTAGCGCCTCTCATTAAGTAAATATATGGGCTTTTGAATTGATTTTATTATTTGCTAGGGTGGATGGGTGATACGTCTCCAACGTATCTATAGTTTTTGACTGTTCCATGCTATTATATTATCCATCTTGGATGTTTTATGGGCTTTTATATTACTTTTGGGACTAACCTATGACCCAGAGCCCAGTGCCAGTTTTTGTTTTTCCCCTTGTTTCAGTGTTTCGTAGAAAAGGAATATCAAACGGAGTCCAAACAGAATGAAACCTTCGGGAACGTGATTTTTGGAACGGAAGCAATCCAGGGGACTTGGAGTGCATGTCAAGGAATAAACGAGGAGAGGATGAGGCAGGGGGGTGCGCCCACCCCCTGGGCGCGCCCTCCACCCTCGTGGGCCCCTCATGGCTCCCCTAACGTATTTCTTTCGCCTATATATACCAATACACCCTAAAACCTTCGGGGAACAGAATAGATCGGGAGTTCCGCCACCGCAAGCCTCTGTAGCCACCAAAACCCAATCGGGACCCTGTTTCGGCACCCTGCCGGAGGGGGGAACCCTCACCGGTGGCCATCTTCATCATCCCGGCGCTCTCCATGACGAGCAGGGAGTAGTTCACCCTCGGGGCTGAGGGTATGTACGAGTAGCTATGTGTTTGATCTCTCTCTCTCTCTCTCTCGTGTTCTTGAGATGATACGATCTTGATGTATCGCGAGCTTTGCTACTATAGTTGGATCTTATGATGTTTCTCCCCCTCTACTCTCTTGTAATGGATTGAGTTTTCCCTTCGAAGTTATCTTATCGAATTGAGTCTTTAATGATTTGAGAACACTTGATGTATGTCTTGCGTGGAATAACCGTGGTGACAATGGGTTATTCTATTCATTCACTTGATGTATGTTTTGGTGATCAACTTGCGGGTTCCGCCCATGAACCTATGCATAGGGGTTGGCACACGTTTTCGTCTTGACTCTACGATAGAAACTTTGGGGCACTCTTTGAAGTACTTTGTGTTGGTTGAATAGATGAATCTGAGATTGTGTGATGCATATCGTATAATCATACCCACGGATACTTGAGGTGACATTGGAGTATCTAGGTGACATTAGGGTTTTGGTTGATGTGTGTCTTAAGGTGTTATTTTACTACGAACTCTAGGGCTGTTTGTGACACTTATAGGAATAGCCCAATGGATTGATCGGAAGAATAACTTTGAGGTGGTTTCGTACCTACCATAATCTCTTCGTTTGTTCTCCGCTATTAGTGACTTTGAAGTGACTCTTTGTTGCATGTTTAGGGATAGTTATATGATCCAATTATGTTATTATTGTTGAGAGAACTTGCACTAGTGAAAGTATGAACCCTAGGCCTTGTTTCCTAGCATTGCAATACCGTTTACGCTCACTTTTATCATTAGTTACCTTGCTGTTTTTATATTTTCAGGTTACAAAATCCTATATCTACCATCCATATTGCACTTGTATCACCATATCTTCACCGAATTAGTGCACCTATACAATCTACCATTGTATTGGGTGTGTTGGGGACACAAGAGACTCTTTGTTATTTGGTTGCAGGGTTGCTTGAGAGAGACCATCTTCATCCTACGCCTCCCACGGATTGATAAATCTTAGGTCATCCACTTGAGGGAAATTTTCTACTGTCCTACAAACCTCTGCACTTGGAGGCCCAACAACGTCTACAAGAAGAAGGTTGCGTAGTAGACATCAAGCAGTTTCTGGCACCGTTGCTGGGGAGGTGAGTGCTTGAAGGTATATCTTTAGATCTTGCAATCGAATCTTTTTGTTTCTTGTTTTATCACTAGTTTAGTTTATATAAGAAAACTACAAAAAAATGGAATTAAGGTTGCCTCATATGCTTCATCTTTTTAATATCTTTCGTGAGTATGATGGAAAGGAAAATTGTGCTCAAGTGCAAGAAGAAGAAAGCTATAGAATGTTTGGCACTAAATCTTTGTATGATGAGCATGATTGCAATGTTGTTAGTATGAATTCCTTGAATATCCATGATGCTAATGATATGCAAAGCCACAATATTGGGGATGCTATGTTTGATGAAGATGATATGTTTAGTCCCCCAAGTTTTGATGAGCAAATTTATTATGATGAAAGCATGCCTCCTATCTATGATGATTATTGTGATGTCACGTATGCTATAAAGAATAAAGATAACCATGAAACTTGTCATCTTTATTTTAATTTTCAATTGGATTATGCTTCACATGATAGTTATTTTGTTGAGTTTGCTCCCACTACTATTGATGAGAATAAATTTGCTTATGTGGAGAGTAGTAAAATTTCTATGCAAGTAGATCATGAAAAGCATGCTTTATGTGCTGGTTATATTGTTGAATTCATTCATGATGCTACTGAAATTTTTTATGAGGGAGGAATATATGCTTATAGGAATTGCAATAATATCAAGTTTCCTCTCTATGTGTTGAAAATCTTGAAGCTATGCTTGTTTTCCTTTCCTATTCTAGTTGATTCTTGTTCCCAAAAGTTGTTTGCTCACAAAATCCCTATGCATAGGAAGTGGGTTAGGCTTAAATGTGCTAGTCATATGCTTCATGATGCTCCCGTTATGTTTCGATTCTTATCTTTTATGTGAGCATCATTGTCATCATCATGCCTAGCTAAAAAGGCAATAAAGAAAAGCGCTTGTTGGGAGGCAACCCAATATTTACCTTTACTGTTTTTGTGTGTTCACACGATTATGCTACTGTAGTAATCATGTTTTATAGCTTTTGTTTCAATAAAGTGCCAAGTAAGACCTATAGGATCTTCTTGGATGATAATTATTTGATCTCGCTGAAAAAGACAAAAACTTTATGCTCACGAAAATAATTGTTAAAAATCACAAGAAAGTGATAAAATAATGATTCCAATTGCAGTAGATCAATAAACAAATTATCTAGGTCCTCCTATTTTAGTAGAATTTTTGGAGTTCCAGAAGTATATGTTTGATACAGATTACTACAGACTGTTCTGTTTTTGACAGATTCTGTTTTCTATGTGTTGTTTGCTTATTTTGATGAATCTATGAGTAGTATCGGAGGGTATGAACCATAAGTTGGAATACAGTATATAATACACCAATATGAATTCAGAATGAGTTCACAACAGTACCTAAGTGGTGGTTTTATTTTCTTATACTAACGGAGCTTGCGAGTTTTCTGTTGAGTTTTGTGTTGTGAAGTTTTCAAGTTTCGGGTAAAGATTCGATGGACTATGGAATAAGGAGTGGCAAGAGCCTAAGCTTGGGGATTCCCAAGGCACCCCAAGGCAATATTCAAGGACAACCAAGAGCCTAAGCTTGGGGATGCCCCGGAAGGCATCCCCTCTTTCGTCTTCGTTCATCGGTAACTTTACTTGCAGCTATATTTTTATTCACCACATGATATGTGTTTTGCTTGGAGTGTCATTTTATTTTGTTAGTATTTGCTTTCCGTTATCTAGAACAATGTTTTGCTTCTTTATTTTCAATAAAAATGTCAAGGATAGCCTTTACCATGCTTATTTTGCAAGTATACATGTTGCTGTTTCAAAACATAAAGTTTACGGCTGTTGCAAACATTCCCTAGAAAAGTCAGAATGTGATAAAATGTTGAAACCTTTTGCATAATAAGCTCTGATAAATTTACTACAGTGGGAATTTTCTTTCATAATTTTCGGAGCTAGGAAAGTATGGATCTGGCTGCATTCTTGACAGACTGTCCTGTTTAGGCAGATTGCTGTTATGTTTGCATTGTTTGTATATGTTTGCTTCTTTAATGATTCTATTTGAGGACAGGACTATTAAATATGCAGAGGCATTTAGTATGCAATGTTGAAAAATAATTTTAGTGATTTGCTACAATATACTATGGTAAGGTTTTTGCATTGGTTTATGCTAATTTATCTCACGAGTCCTTGTTGAGTTTTATGTGGATGAAGCTTTTGAGATTTAGGAAGACCGTGATATGATAGGAATTAAGGAGACACAGAAGCTCAAGCTTGGGGATGCCCAAGGCACCCCAAGGTAATATTTCAAGAAGTCTCAAGCATCTAAGCTTGGGGATGCCCCGGTAGGCATCCCACCTTTCTTCTTCAACAATTATCGGTTAGTATCGGTTGAGCCTAAGTTTTAGCTTCTTCACATGATGAGTGCTATCCTTGAAATGCCGTTTTATTTTGTTTTGCTTGCTGTTTGAATAATATCCCAAGATCTGAAATTCTTAAATGAGAGAGAGTCTTGACATAGCTACATAATTATTTAACTACTCACTGATCTTCACTCATATCTTTTTGGAGTAGTTTGTCGTTTGCTCTAGTGCTTCACTTATATCTTTTAGAGCACAATGGTGGTTTTATTTTGAAGAAATAGATGAACTCTCATGCTTCACTTATATTATTTTGAGAGTCTTAAACAGCATGGTAATTTGCTTAATCCTAATATGCTAGGTATTCAAGACTAGTAAAAACTTTCTTATGAGTGTGTTGAATACTAAGAGAAGTTTGATGCTTGATGATTTGTAACGACCCGACCTCAGACGGTCAAGTCTCTGTGCTTAAGTGTCATCCCTGGATCGGTATGCTGACATACACAGTACTCAAGGATTTATAATAGAGGTAAATCACATGTATAAAGTAACGTAAATACTATTACCTCAATCCAAATAGCGGAAGTAACAAGGTTGTGGATTCCCATCAACACCAACGGCAAAGTTGAGTGTAGAAAATCGCAACCCTAATGTATCACTTACTCATCGAAAGAAGTCCTGCAACATGAGACGTTGCAGCCACAAAGGGTTAGTACATTGAATGTACTGGCAAATTCACACCATAGAGAAATGATGAACAATGGCTATCACTACATGCATATATGGTTGGTGGAAAAGCTCTATGGTTATAAGGTTTTTGCGAAAAGCCAATTTTTCCCTATTGCAAAGGAATATATTTTATTTAACTACAAAGTTTGTTGAAAACATTGAGAAGGTAAACCCCCTCTCAATCCCAATTAAAAGTAATCATTAACAACCCAACGAATTATTTAAGTAACGTGATGAGATCAATATGATAATCCAAGAACTAGATACTCAAGATGTCCATAACCGGGGACACGGCTAACCATGATTAGATTGTACACTTTGCAGAGGTTTGTGCACTTTTCCCCACAAGACTCGATCTCCTTCGTTGGATTTCTCGCACTTCATGATGTTTGAGAAACGGATGACCGAGACACAATCTTTCAGAAGCGTTAGCACCTTACGATGGGTAGACAGTTACACCTACTTTCCCCTACATCTGCTAGTCTACCACTGTAAGAGTTCACACGACTTAATCAACTATGCTAGATCCCATAATAGCTTGCGGCTGCACACGGAAGTTTCTAGCATGAATAATCTCATGATCCCTTTGAGTCTGGGTGGCGGTCCATAGGAGAATCACACGGTACCCCGGGATTTCCAAAAATACATGCAATCACTGGAATCCCCAGGTTCCTCAATCCACCCAGATGTGTATTAAAGTTGCCACCTTAAGTTAACCATTAATCAAGAATACTCACATTTGTCATGAATACACTCAAACCCAATCCACGTCTACGAGCATAGCATGGCAATATAAGCATAACGTAGAAGTAACTCCCAAGGTTTGAATGCAGGGCAATAGGTTCCTACCTCATCAACTACTTCCCAATACCCACATATTATCAATCCTACTCATGCAATGTTTGAGGGTTGAATCTAATGCATAAAAACTGGGTATGAAAGGGATATGATCAAAGTGTGAACTTGCCTGTACTGTTGATGAAGATGATTCGCACTCAAAACTCTTGATAGTTCTACTCGTCACACTCCGGTCAACCTATCGTGAGCAAGCAATGGTAACCATACATAAGCAATCACTCAAAAGATCGGAAAGAACGAAGAAGACAAATTCGGAAAACATCAAAACCAAGCCAATAACTCTTGCAACATAAAACAATTTCTAACAGTACCAAAATTATGTGAATTTGGCCTTATCAGAAAGTTTAGGTCAGGAGCTTCAATTTGCAAAAAGAATCAACTAAATCGGAGTTATAAAACTCAAGTTACGATCAAACGAAGTTTGAATTCAAATCTGGTCTAATTCAAATTTTAAAATTTCAAAAACATGTTTGAGTTGGATTACTGGATAGAGGGGATCATAACGAAGAAGTGGGCGTTGGTTTCGTTGAATTTGGACTAACGAGCAAAAAGTTGTAGCCGGTTGAAAAATAGGGGCTAAACTGCAATTAAAAGTACTTACAAACGGGTCCCTGGCAATAAAAACAAATCTAATATATGAACGTTCGCTGCCGAGGCTTATATAGTGAAAACGTCCACTGCCAACGCTTAACGAACGAACGTTCGTTAACTAAACATACCGGTTAGATAAAAAATGAAACCTAGATCTAATCTGAACCGTCGATCCTAGATCTAACGGATGAGGGAAGAGGCGAGGCGTATCGCGGCGACGGTGGCTGCCGGCGGCGAGGGAGATGGCGGCGGCGGCTCGGACATCGACGGGGCGGCGGCTCCGGTGGGTCTCCGGCGGCGGCGAGGGCGTTAAGGGGCTCGGCGCGGCGCGACGGTGAGGATGGAGGGGGCGGCGTCGGTCGGGAGTGGTGGGGCGGAGCGGGGCGTTGGCGATGAAGCTCAGTGGCGGCGGCAACTCCGGCGAGTGCGGGGTGCGGCGGCGGCGGACGAGAAGAAAGGGGCGGGGCGGCGGTTTCGCCTTATAAAGGCCAGGGGAGGGGCGCGACTTGGAGGAGGGGCCAGGGGACGCGGAGTCCAGCGGCGGCACGCTCGGACGTCGAGGCCGACACGGCGGCGGCGCGTGCAGCGGGAGGAGTCCCGCTCGGTGCGGGCGAGCGGCGTGGGCCGGCTGGGCCGCGGCCTGGCTGGCTAGCTGGGCCGGCCCGGTCCGGTCGGTCATTTTTTTAAAACATTTTTTTCCAGACAAACAAAATAATATTAAACAAAATAAATAAAACTATTACATAGGCATATAATATATCAAAATTTTCAGAAAAATAATATCTACAACGTGAACTTTTTTTCTAGTCAAATAAAATCGAGAAAAATTCAAATAATTCAAAGATTGTTACTGCCCTACTAAAATCCAATAAAAAATCATTTTAAAAATACCAAAATGATTTCAAATTTATTTATCTCCAATTTTCGGATGTAGGGAATCATGTTACCCTATTTTCCATATATTTTTATTTTGGAGAAAAATAATTTGAACAAAAACCAAAATAACTCCAAATTAAAAATGATTTCAAAGGGGCGTTAAATTTGGTTTCTTTGAAACTTCCAACTCATATTTCATATAATTTGAAGAAGTCATTTTATCTTCTCTCGTGAAAATCATTGAGTTGCATAAAGTTTCTGAGTTTGAAAATAGTTCCAAATGAAATTCAAATATTTTCAAATACCCTTTTCATTTAATTAAATGGAAGAAGTCATATCATCTGCACTCAAGGGTTTTGTATTTGAAAAGAATTTGAATTCACGGAGATCATAAAAGAAAATGAAAGTTTGGGAAAGTCATTTCATTCCCTCTCATTTAACTTTCATAAAGTTTCGAATTTCACTCAATTCACACAAGCAACCACACCACAATCAAACAATCAATCAAATCTATCTAATTATTATAACATTCCAAAATTTAGAATTTTGGGATGTTACAAACCTACCACCCTTAAAATGAATCTCGTCCTCGAGATTCGGAGAGGCTAGAAAGAAATAGGTTAGGTTTGGGGTCTTCTCAAAATCCACCGATCATCACAGGGGGGTCTGGGGTTTCTACCACCCTTAGAAACATTGTTACGGTCCCATCAATTCTCATATACTCCATCCTTATTCTTGACAGGGCCGGTCTTCTCAAATTCTCGGGAAAATTCCTTCTCTGGGCTCTTCCGGTAGTGGCATAACCTTTTCCTTAATTATCCTGTCCTTTCATCTTGGTAAGGTTATTCCAAGACTGGGTCTTCTTAGCTGACAGGTTTGACGCCAATACTAAACAACTATCGATATCTCATGGTGGTCAACAATTTATGGTTTCTCCTACAGGAAATGGGTCTGGTCGATCTTCACCGTATAACCTACGGTTGGCAAAAGCTGCCTTGTACAAGGGAAAAATACTTATACCATTCTAAGGTTCAAATAAGGTTTTGATCGTCGTCTCTCCACTATAGGCAAGTCACTCAGATTTACCATCCCATATAGCAAAGCGAATAATAAGAGTAAGTCGGTATGGTGATCAATCCATCCCGCACCCAAATCATTACCTTGTATACGGTTTAGCGAATCTCGCCTTCTAACACTCGGTCATCCTCACAAGCATTGCAGAATTTCTCTTGTCGACGAACCAAGTTCGGATAAATCCATGGATTCTGCAAGCCAGGTAACATCTATCGTTTCTTCACAACTCTCAGGTTTTGCGTTACTCCTATAAGATCGTCTGTCGATAAAATCGTAACTTCTTCCAGGGTTTTTCCTTCAGCAAGAGTGTGCTTGCTTCTTGGCAGGTCCTGGGGCCTGTGGGTTATGGCTCATCTCATCACTTGTAAGCCTTGAACTCATCCTTGGGGCAACTGATCTTTAATCCAACATCCAACTTCCAGCTTCCAGCTTCCTAGCATACTTAAAATCCATCCAATTGTATTATCTCTCTTCCTTCTATTGGCACCAAACTAAAACGTGATTACTCAGACTCATCATGGAGTTACAATTGCAACACCTTAACAACTTTTTACCTCCTTTACGTCCAATAGTACTTCATCTCTCCATACTCTTGGGGTATCCCACATATCGAGATAAAACTCGTACTTATTTTGTCCGTACTCCACTTCGTGGAACATCATTATCCTTTCCAGGGTCAAGCGTCCTTACAGGGGAATATTGGCCATCTCTGCATGGCACTTCTTCAACTAGGAAACATGAAACACATCATGAACTCCTGACAGTCCTTCAGGTGACTCCAACTTGTTGGCCACTTCTCCCATACGCTCCAAAACTCGGTATGGTCCTACAAATCTCGGGGCTAACTTTCCCTTAACTCCAAATCGTTTAATTCCTCGCAGAGGGGACACACGAAGACATGCTCTGTCTCCAATTTCATAGACTACCTCCTTGCGTTTTTGAGTCTGCATAACTCTTCTGCCTGGACTGAGCTACCTTCAGTCTACCTCGAATCAACTTAACCTTCTCTTCAGACTCTTTGATCAAATCAGGTCCAAACAACTGACGGTCTCCAACTTCATCCCACATCAACGGTGTCCTGCACCTTCTCCCATACAAAGCTTCGAAAGGGGCCATCTTCAAACTGGCTTGGTAACTGTTGTTGTATGAGAACTCCACGTAAGGTAGATTATCATCCCTACTAGATCCATAATCTAGCGCACACGCTCTCAACATGTCCTCCAGAATCTGATTGACTCTCTCGGTCTATCCATCTGTCTGTGGTTGAAAGGTTGTACTGAACTCTAGCCTAGTACCCAAAGTCTGGTGCAACTGATTCCAAAACTTTGAGGTAAACTGTGTTCCTCTATCTGATACGATGGTCCTCGGAACTCCATGCAGACATACGATCCTGGTCAAATATATCTTGGCCAACTTCGCACTTGTATAGGTGGTTTTCACTGGGATAACATGAGCCACTTTGGTCAAGCGAATCAACTACTACCCAGATAGAATCATATCCCGATCGGGTTCTGGGAAATCCGGTAATGAAATCCATGCCAAGCTTATCCCACTTCCATTCGGGTATCGGCATAGGCTGTAGTAATCCTGCTGGCTTTTGATGCTCTGCCTTTACTCTCTGGCATACATCACCTACGACTACATACTCCGCAATATCCTTCTTCATACCAGTCCACCAGAAACGCTCCTTCAAATCCAAATACATCTTGGTGTTTCTAGGGCAAATTGAGTATGGTGAGTCATGAGCCTCCTGAAGTATTAACTTCCCGATCTTTGCATTATTGGGCACGTATACACGGTCCTCGAACCATAATGTGTCGTGCTCATCCTTACGAAAACCTTTGGCCTTTCCTTTGCTCATCCTCTCTTTTACCTCAGCAATCTCTTTGTCATCCTTCTGTGCTTCACGGATCTTTCCCAACAATGTAGACTGAACTTCCATTGCTGCAACAAAACCTTTGGGAACAATCTCCAACCGAAGTTCCCTGAGATCCTCGGCTAAATCCTTTGGTAATCCTCCGCTTATGAGGGTATTCGTCCTTGTTTTCTTTATGGTTGTGTCCTATTTCTCCACAAAGCTTGTATGCACAAGGTTTCCCCATATCCTTTCCATATGGCCTCAACTTCTGGGACACAAACCGATACTTTAGCAGAGTCAACTTAAATTCTTTCCAAGTGGTTACTCCTTGCCATCCATTGATGGTTTGGTACATCCTCCACCAAGTAGCAGCACCTCCTTCAAAACACTGAAGAGCATGCTGGGTCATATTCTTTCCGGCTATAGGGTTATTCTCCATGTGATCCTCCATGTTCTGAATCCATCGGTCTGTCTCCAATTAACTTATTGGTCCAGAAAAAAATATGGGTTCATCTCCATTCATCCTCTATTGGGTCCATGGGTTTTGGGGTGGGATAAGAGAGATAGAGAGGGATACACACAAGGCAAACAAAAGTTTTGAAAAGACGGATTTTATTTTGTGGCTGTCGGAAAAACAACAAACAAAATGACAGCTCACAATCGTCGCATCTAACGTAGGTATATAACAGGGGTTTGGTCTTCTAAAGGTCAATAAATCTTCAAAGTCATCAAACTCTTCAAGTCTTGTTCATGCCTCCAATGGCTTCTTCCAATCATGCTTGTCTTTCTCCAGTTCTTTTGCCAGATCATCTCTATTGACGTGAAGTCTCTCGTGACATCCTTTAATATTTTTGGAGTTGCGTTCCAAACTTCTGGGTTTCAACATCCTTGACATGAACCATAGTCCTACTGTCCTTCAGTTCCTGACGTATCTCTGGTATCTCGAGGTTTTGCTCCTCTAGCTTGGCTACTTTCAACTTCTGGGTCCTGAGTTCTTCACGAAACGCTTCCTTATAAAATACTGCTTCTTGTAGGTCCATCTTAACTTCTTGATGTAACACTCCAGATCCTGGTGATACACCAGCTAAGGTTAAAACTTCATCTTGCTGATAGGTGCTCCATCAGCCTTCTATCATCAGATCCTTCCATGCATATGCATGCTTAACTCGGCACGATGACAATAGCATAAGCGGGCGATAACATCATGGATAACCGTGTTTCTGCTCTTGTCATTTCCATGAGCTATTTCTCCATAGTTGATATCTCCTGCCTTAGGGTTTTCCTTGACAAAACTTTGTTTTCTAATGCTCCACGTTCCAGTCTTTCTCCAATACACCTTGATCTCGGGCATTGACGGCTTCCATAGTCTGCCAACTTCCATAAGGGTAGCCATTCCTAGGTCATACAAATCTGGGAATTCTTCAGAGCCTTCAAATTCTCCTAGTCTTCAGAGTCTTCAACCGTTGTAGTTTCCATTTACACGGTAAAATCTCCTTCATTCCAAAGTGGCCTTAGTTGTCCGATATCTTGTACTTCTTGAAGTGGTATCATCTATCGAATCCTCGTGTGGTCAAATGGGGAAAGGGGTATAGTCTCACTTAAAAGGGAATTTTTGAATAAGCTCAGAAGAGAAGAGAGGTAAAAGATCTTTTTGAAAAAGAAAGTTTTAGAGAAAATCCTTCCTATGGGCTTGCCAGTTTCTAGGGTCACGTCCTACAGTCAACATGTGCTCTGATACCATCTTGTAACGACCCGACCTCAGACGGTCAAGTCTCTGTGCTTAAGTGTCATCCCTGGATCGGTATGCTGACACACACAGTACTAGAGGACTATAACAGAGGTAAATCACATGTATAAAGTAACGTAAATACTATTACCTCAATCCAAATAGCGGAAGTAACAAGGTTGTGGATTCCCATCAACACCAACGACAAAGTTGAGTGTAGAAAATCGTAACCCTAACGTATCACTTACTCGTCGAAAGAAGTCCTGCAACATGAGACGTTGCAGCCACAAAGGGTCAGTACATTGAATGTACTGGAAAATTCACACCATAGAGAAATGATGAACAATGGCTATCACTACATGCATATATGGCTGGTGGAAAAGCTCTATGGTTATAAGGTTTTTGCGAAAAGCCAATTTTTCCCTACTGCAAAGGAATATATTTTATTTAACTACAAAGTTTGTTGAAAACATTGAGAAGGTAAACCCCCTCTCAATCCCAATTAAAAGTAATCATTAACAACCCAACAAATTATTTAAGTAACGTGATGAGATCAATATGATAATCCAAGAACCAGATACTCAAGATGTCCATAACCGGGGACACGGCTAACCATGATTAGATTGTACACTCTGCAGAGGTTTGTGCACTTTTCCCCACAATACTCGATCTCCTCCTTTGGATTTCTCGCACTTCATGATGTTTGAGAAACGGATGACCGAGACACAGTCTTTCAGAAGCGTTAGCACCTTACGATGGGTAGACAGTTACACCTACTTTCCCCTACATCTGCTAGTCTACCACTGTAAGAGTTCACACGACTTAATCAACTATGTTAGAGCCCATAATAGCTTGTGGCTGCACACGGAAGTTTCTAGCATGAATAATCTCATGATCCCTTTGAGCCTGGGTGGCGGTCCATAGGAGAATCACACGGTACCCCGGGATTTCCAAAAATACAGGCAATCACTGGAATCCCCAGGTGCCTCAATCCACCCAGATGTGTATTAAAGTTGCCACCTTAAGTTAACCATTAATTAAGAATACTCACATCTGTCATGAATACACTCAAACCCAATCCACGTCTACGAGCATAGCATGGCAATATAAGCATAACGTAGAAGTAACTCCCAAGGTTTGAATGCAGGGCAATAGGTTCCTACCTCATCAACTACTTCCCAATACCCACATGTTATCAATCCTACTCATGCAATGTTTGAGGGTTGAATCTAATGCATAAAAACTGGGTATGAAAGGGATATGATCAAAGTGTGAACTTGCCTGTACTATTGATGAAGATGATTCGCACTCAAAACTCTTGATAGTTCTACTCGTCACACTCCGGTCAACCTATCGTGAGCAAGCAATGGTAACCATACATAAGCAATCACTCAAAAGATCGGAAAGAACGAAGAAGACAATTCGGAAAACATCAAAACCAAGCAAATAACTCTTGCAACATAAAACAATTTCTAACAGTACCAAAATTATGTGAATTTGGCCTTAAAAGTTTAGGTCAAGACCTTCAATTTGAAAAAAGAATCAACTAAATCGGAGTTATAAAACTCAAGTTACGATCAAACGAAGTTTGAATTCAAATCTGGTCTAATTCAAATTTTAAAATTTCAAAAACATGTTTGAGTTGGATTACTGGATAGAGGGGATCATAACAAAGAAGTGGGCGTTGGTTTCGTTGAATTTGGACTAACGAGCAAAAAGTTGTAGCCGTTTGAAAAATAGGGGCTAAACTGCAATTAAAAATACTTACAAACGGGTCCCTGGCATTAAAAGCAAATCTAATATATGAACGTTCGCTGCCGAGGCTTATATAGTGAAAACGTCCACTGCCAACACTAAACGAACGAACATTCGTTAACTAAACATACCGGTTTGATAAAAAAATGAAACCTAGATCTAATCTGAACCGTCGATTCTAGATCTAACGGATGAGGGAAGAGGCGAGGCGTACCGCGGCGACGGTGGCTGCCGGCGGCGAGGAGATGGCGGCGGTGGCTCCAACATCGACGGGGCGGCGGCTCTGGTGGGTCTCCGGTGGCGGCGAGGGCGTCAGGGGGCTCGGCGCGGCGCGGCGCGGCGCGGCGGTGAGGATGGAGGGGGCGGCATCGGTCGGGAGTGGCGGGGCGGAGCGGGGCGTCGGCGACGAAGCTCGGTAGCGGCGGCAACTCCGGCGAGTGCGGGGTGCGGCGGCGGCGGACGAGAAGAGAGGGGCGGGCGGCGGTCTCGCCTTATAAAGGCCAGGGGAGGGGCGCGGCTTGGAGGAGGGGCCAGGGGACGCGGAGTCCGGCGGCGGCACGCTCGGACGTCGAGGCCGACACGGCGGAAGCGCGTGCAGCGGGAGGAGTCCCGCTCGGTGCGGGCGAGCGGCGTGGGCCGGCTGGGCCGCGGCCTGGCTGGCTAGCTGGGCCGGCCCGGTCCGGTCGGTCATTTTTTAAAACATTTTTTTCGAGACAAACAAAATAATTAAAAACGAAATAAATAAAACAATTACATAGGCATATAGTATATCAAAATTTTCAGAAAAATAATATCTACAACGTGAACTTTTTTGTCTAGTCAAATAAAATTTAGAAAAATTCAAATAATTCAAAGAGTGTTACTCCCAACTAAAATCCAATAAAAATCATTTTAAAAATACCAAAATGATTTCAAATTTATTTATCTCCAATTTTCTGATGTAGGGAATCCTGTTACCCTATTTTCCATATATTTTTATTTTGGAGAAAAATAATTTGAATAAAAACCAAAATAACTCCAAATTAAAAATGATTTCAAAGGGGCGTTAAATTTGGTTTCTTTGAAACTTCCAACTCATATTTCATATAATTTGAAGAAGCCATTTTATCTTCTCTCACGAAAATCATTGAGTTGCATAAAGTTTCTGAGTTTGAAAATAGTTCCAAATGAAATTCAAATATTTTCAAATACCCTTTTCATTTAATTAAATGGAAGAAGTCATATCATCTTCACTCAAGGGTTTTGTATTTGAAAAGAATTTGAATTCACGGAGATCATAAAAGAAAATGAAAGTTTGGGGAAGTCATTTTATTCCCTCTCATTTAACTTTCATAAAGTTTCAAATTTCACTCAATTCACATAAGCAACCACACCACAATCAAACAATCATTCAAATCTATCTATTTATTATAACATTCCAAAATTTAGAATTTTGGGATGTTACATGATTGTTTTGAGATATGGAGGTAGTGATATTAAAGTTGTGCTAGTTGAGTAGTTGCGAATTTGAGAAATACTTGTGTTGAAGTTTGCAAGTCCCGTAGCATGCACGTATGGTAAACCTTATGTAACAAATTTGAAACATGAGGTGTTCTTTGATTGTCCTCCTTATGAGTGGCGGTCGGGGACGAGCGATGGTCTTTTCCTACCAATCTATCCCCCTAGGACCATGCACGTAGTGCTTGGTTTTTGATGACTTGTAGATTTTTGCAATAAGTATGTGAGTTCTTTATGACTAATGTTGAGTCCATGGATTATACGCACGCTCACCTTTCCATCATTGCTAGCCTCTTCGGTACCGTGCATTGGCCTTTCTCACATTGAGAGTTGGTGCAAACTTCACCGGTGCATCCAAACCCCGTGATATGATACGCTCTTTCACACATAAACCTCCTTATATCTTCCTCAAAACAGCCACCATACCTACCTATTATGGCATTTCCATAGCCATTCCGAGATATATTGCCATGCAACTTTCCACCGTTCCGTTTATCATGACACGTTCATCATTGTCATATTGCTTTGCATGATCATGTAGTTGACATTGTATTTGTGGCAAAGCCACCATTCATAATTCTTTCATACATGTCACTCATGAGTCATTGCACATCCCGGTACACCGCCGGAGGCATTCATATAGAGTCATACTTTGTTCTAGTATCGAGTTGTAATCATTGAGTTGTAAATAAATAGAAGTGTGATGATCATCATTTTCTAGAGCATTGTCCCAAGTGAGGAATAAAAAAAAGAGAGAGAAAGGCCATAAAAAAAGAGAAGGCCCAAAAAAATGAGAGAAAAAGAGAGAAGGGACAATGTTACTATCCTTTTACCACACTTGTGCTTCAAAGTAGCACCATAATCTTCAAGATAGAGAGTCTCTTGTTTTGTCACTTTCATATACTAGTGGGAATTTTTCATTATAGAACTTGGCTTGTATATTCCAACAATGGGCTTCCTCAAGTGCCCTAGGTCTTCGTGAGCAAGCAAGTTGGATGCACACCCACTTAGATTCTTTTGTTGAGCTTTCATATATTTATAGCTCTAGTGCATCCGTTGCATGGCAATCCCTACTCCTTGCATTAACATCAATCGATGAGCATCTCCATAGCTCATTGATTAGCCTCGTTGATGTGAGACTTTCTCCTATTTTGTCTTCTCCACATAACCCCCATCATTATATTCTATTCCACCCATAGTGCTATATCCATGGCTCACGCTCATGTATTGGGTGAAGGTTAATTTTTTTTGAGATTACTAAAGTATGAAACAATTGCTTGGCTTGTCATCGGGGTTGTGCATGATGAGAGCATCCTTGTGTGACGAAAATGGAGCATGACTAAACTATATGATTTTGTTGGGATGAACTTTCATTGGTCATGTTATTTTGAGAGGACATAATTGCTTAGTTAGTATGCTTGAAGTATTATTATTTTTATGTCAATATTGAACTTTTATCTTGAATCTTGGGATCTGAATATTCATACCACAATTAAGAAGAATTACATTGAAATTATGCCAAGTAGCATTCCACATCAAAAAAATTGTTTTTATCATTTACCTACTCAAGGACGAGCAGGAATTAAGCTTGGGGATGCTGATACGTCTCCAACGTATCTATATTTTTAATTGTTCCATGCTATTATATTATCCATCTTGGATGTTTTATGGGCTTTACTATGCAATTTTATATTACTTTTGGGACTAACCTATTGACCCAGAGCCCAGTGCCAGTTTCTGTTTTTTCCCTTGTTTCAGTGTTTCGCAGAAAAGGAATATCAAACGGAGTCCGAGCGGAATGAAACCTTCGGGAACGTGATTTTTGGAACGGAAGCAATCCAGGGGACTTGGAGTGCATGTCAGGGAATAAACGAGGAGAGCACGAGGCAGGGGGGCGTGCCCACCCCTCCTGGGCGCGCCCTCCACCCTCATGGGCCCCTCGTGGCTCCCCTGACGTATTTCTTTCGCCTATATATACCAATATAGTCTAAAACCTTTGGGGAACAGAATAGATCGGGAGTTCCGCCGCCGCAAGCCTCTGTAGCCACCAAAAACCCAATCGGGACTCTGTTCCGGCACCTTGCCGGAGGGGGAAACCCTCACCGGTGGCCATCTTCATCATCCCGTCGCTCTCCATGACGAGGAGGGAGTAGTTCACCCTCGGGGCTGAGGGTATGTACCAGTAGCTATGTGTTTGATCTCTCTCTCTCTCGTGTTCTTGAGATGATACGATCTTGATGTATCGCGAGCTTTGCTACTATAGTTGGATCTTATGATGTTTCTCCCCCTCTACTCTCTTGTAATGGATTGAGTTTTCCTTTTGAAGTTATCTTATCGGATTGAGTCTTTAATGATTTGAGAACACTTGATGTATGTCTTGCATGGAATAACTGTGGTGACAATGGGCTATTCTATTGATTCACTTGATGTATGTTTTGGTGATCAACTTGCAGGTTCTGCCCATGAACCTATGCATAGGGGTTGGCACACGTTTTTGTCTTGACTCTCCGGTAGAAACTTTGGGGCACTCTTTGAAGTACTTTGTGTTGGTTGAATAGATGAATCTGAGATTGTGTGATGCATATCGTATAATCATACCCATAGATACTTGAGGTGACATTGGAGTATCTAGGTGACATTAGGGTTTTGGTTGATGTGTGTCTTAAGGTGTTATTTTACTACAAACTCTAGGGTTGTCTGTGACACTTATAGGAATAGCTCAATGGATTGATCGGAAAGAATAACTTTGAGGTGGTTTCGTACCCTACCATAATCTCTTCGTTTGTTCTCCGCTATTAGTGAATTTGGAGTGACTCTTTGTTGCATGTTGAGGGATAGTTATATGATCCAATTATGTTATTATTGTTGAGAGAACTTGCACTAGTGACAGTATGAACCCTAGGCCTTGTTTCCTAGCATTGCAATACCGTTTACGCTCACTTTTATCATTAGTTACCATGCTGTTTTTATATTTTCAGATTACAAAAACCTATATCTACCATCCATATTGCACTTGTATCACCATCTCTTCGCCGAATTAGTGCACCTATACAATTTACCATTGTATTGGGTGTGTTGGGGACACAAGACACTCTTTGTTATTTGGTTGCAGGGTTGCTTGAGAGAGACCATCTTCATCCTACGCCTCCCACGGATTGATAAACCTTAGGTCATCCACTTGAGGGAAATTTGCTACTGTCCTACAAACCTCTGCACTTGGAGGCCCAACAACGTCTACAAGAAGAAGGCCGCATCTTGGCCACAATACCGCAGGGAGGAAGAAGGGTTCGTTGCCCCTCCCGAGCCGGCGCTCTATCGGAGAGAACGGCACGGCCGCAGATCGGGACGCGCGGGCAGCCGTTGGTCTCCTCCCTCGCCACTGACGACAGCGTGAATGATGTACCTACACCCCTGCCCCGGTCGAGGTGGTCCGGCCAGATTTGTGACCAGCCGTGAGCAGAGAGAGAGTGTGGCCACCTATGTCTTGCTTACATCTGAAGAACATGAGAGAGTGAAAGAGAGGAACCCTAGTAAACCAAGCGCTAAGGCTCCTGCTCATATATATAGTGGAGTGATTTTGTTGTACTAGCTTCAAAAAAATGCGCTCCTACGTGTACCCGCGAGTGGGTGTGAGAGAACTAGTGCGTGCGTGCACCGCTTCTCTTCGTGAGAGTACAATATACTATGCCCAAAGAATGATCGCCACAAGAGTAATAGTATAAGTGTGTGACGTGTGAGCTAAAATAAAAGGTGCGCGATTTCTTTTGTTTTTTAGAAGTTATGAGTGTAGGATGTGAAGAGCACATATGTGTGTGACGTCTACCTGCAGATAGACGGTGGGTGCGAGAGGAATCGGGAGAGTCATGACTCGTGAGGGTGCGTGTGTGCGTGAGAGAGAGGGGGCATGAATCAATGCAATGCATGTGTCCGTAAATCATTATCCGACAAACGTTCGCCACAAGCCGTTTCCTGACGAACGTCGTAAGAACCGTTAGATCGGCATCCGACAGTGTCAGCTTTGCCATGTTATTTAACAGAACAACCACTCCTCCTAGACACAAATCTTCCACGTGAGTGTTAGCAACTGCCGTATGCTCCTCCCTCCGTTCCAAAATGCAGTGCATATAGCTTTATTGAAAATTCGAACCTCGCAAACTTTTACCGAGTTTTCGTGTACCAAAATGCACATATAGAATACCCAGCATATATCATTCCATTCATCTTCGAGAGGTAACTATAAAGATGGGGGAGGAGTCTACAAAGAAAGACTGTCGTATCACCTGCAGCAATTTCAACCATCCTTTGGTGTGGAGGAATATCATAGGAACTCTATATGATATGATTTTTGTAGGATTTTTTTCCTTTAGAGCCAATTGGTTCATAGGAATAGATTCATATACTCCACATTTCAAAGGAAATAAACATGATATCATTTTTATAGCTTCAGAGCCACTTGGTTCATATGAATGGATTCGTATACTCCTATAATTTCAAAGGAAAATAAACATTAGCGTATATTCAATAGAAAAGTTTGTATGATGTGAACCAAATGACATCTCTTTTCTAATCCCTCCACATAGGAATTGAGATACATGTCATCTAGATTCAATAGAAAAGTTCTTATGATGTGAACCAAATGACATCTCTTTTCCAATCCCTACTCATAGGAATTGAGATACATGTCATCTCTTTCCCTACAACTTCCATGTATATATCTTCTATTCCTAAATAGCTAGTACAACCCACTAGTGGCTTTTTTCCTAGACATGCAACTATGGCACAAGAACACGTCATGCATGCAAGTCATAAATCACATTGTTTTTCTACTCTATGCATGCAAGCACCACATCATAAATTCCTGCATGTTACTCATAAGTTATTTCTTGCATTAAATTTTGTATTGACAATGTATGTGCTAGTCACGTGCACACATATGTAGTTCACATTCACATTTTTGTTAGAAATGTCATTTTTTTAACTGCAATTCATTCTTTCTCATTGTACTCCCTCCGTCTAGGTGTGTAAGTCATTTTACGAAAACCAAATAATCCCAAAACACTTTGGCACGGTACATTAACTCCCTCCTCGTTTCTTGTTTCGTGACATATCAACCAATAAGGGATGTGGGCCCTGCATGCTTTCCCAAAACACAAGCACTTCTCCTTTGTTCTAAATGAATTGCCATTATTTGTTTTTTACTTTATGCTTTGCAATGCACAATCCCATGAATCTTAACCTTTTCATAAAAATAATTGATTTTGAATGAGATTAACTATAAGAACTAAACGAACATCTACATCATGCATATATGACTCAAAGCTTTACATGCTATACTGTGCATTTATTCATAATTTGGTTTCCAAATCTCATGCGTTCAATGCATGTGTACCTTACTAGTTTTGAGTAGAGTAGCAAAATTCACGCGGCTGCGGGTATATCAAAATGCAGGGCCCATGCATCATTGCCTTTCGGTCGAACCTACGTCCACAATTTTTTGTACGTATATCTCCACTAGTCCCCGAAACCAAAATGATGCCTCATTCCCGTAAAACCAAGCAGCCCACACATATTAAGGCGTCGACTCGAACTCAATCCCACCCCCGTTTAGTACGACGTGGCCCCTCACGCCGTAGTACTCCTACAAACCCTACCGCCGCACGCATCATCGGTTTTCTTCAAGAGGACGAGGGAGAAGTGGATTTGCAGTGGAGGCGCTTTCAAAAAAAAGGATTTGTAGTGGAGGCCCCTACCCTAGGGTGCCCTAGGTAGCTGCCGCACGCATCATTGGTTTTCTATTTTCTTTATGCTCTTGCGCCCTAGAGTGAAATGATGGTTGCTTCCTCCGTCCAGCTTAATGCAGGAAAGGTGGGGCTTTGTGATTTGACCCCTCATCGCTCATTTACTACTACTGCGGCGCTACGACCGGGGTGCCTCCAAGTCCAAACGCTGCTCCGAACTATAATTTGGTGCATCGCATGTGGAACAAGACGGTGGATGAGCCACATGTCGGCCAAAGGGGTCCTGTTAAGTGTGTCACCATTTCGTGTGCGGACTGACCCGCTTGAGTTTCTACGCCAACACGACATGTGGCTCATCCACCATCTTGTGGCGCCTACCACTTGGTTTTGCTCCTTGGTGAATCCCGACTATATTGATCTAAAAAGATACGTACTGCACTACCCTCTCCGTCTCGGTTTATAGGGCGTGCACATAGTTCTCGGTCATCCATTTGACTAACTAAATATGAGTTACTATGTCACAAAAAGTATGTCATTCGATTCTTAAGCGGATGTAGTTTCTAAACATATACTGTTCATCACATATATAGCCAGTTATATTCTCAACCTAGAACGACGTGCATGCCCTGTAAACCGATACGGAGGAAGTAGTAAAAATGAGGTGATTTTACCGAGCGATGGGCGAGGGAGCATGGCATGTCAGGCGGTGCCACGTGTCATGATGTACCAAGGCGATGCGCCTGTCCCTCTTGAGGCAGAACAATGGCAGAAGCAATACTACATGGCTTTCTTGAAGGAGATGATGGCGAAGCGAAGTGTGAAATAATGGTTGCTTCGTCCGTCTGGCAAGGTGTGTCATTGTGATTTGACGTCTCATTGCTCATTACTACTACTTGGGCGGTACGACTGGGGTGCGCCCCCTGCTGTTCTACATTGTTATTTGGTGCATGACACGTCGACCAGGTTGCTAGATGTCCCACATGTCGGCGAGAGGAAGTACAGAATTCATGAAAGTGAGCGTCGACGGAGTAGTACAAGACACGGCCTGGTTCTTGCTGCTTCGCGCGATCCATCAATACAAACCCGGACTAAAAAAAATGCGAGGGCGGGTCTATTCCCGCGCGGCAGGAAGGGGAGTTTGGCATAGTCTGTTCGAGGCAACGAGGCAGGAAAGGAAACAAGCAAATAAAGGTTGAGCGACTTAGTTTTGGGAAAACTGATTTTACGGAGTACGTACCCACTATGGAGGTAGTATACTACTTACTACTCCCTCATTTCCGGTTTATAGGGCTCGTCTAAAAAAATCGTTTTTCCATTTTATAAGTCTCAATTCTACTAGTAGTAGTAGTACCATCACATGTTGGATTTCGAGGTGCGTTAAATCACCCGATGCAAGCATTGTTAAGAGAAAACTCACCAATGCATGTAGAACTTCATGGAAATTTAGTGGTCATGCATGCGTTCATTCTAATTAATGCCTCGGTAAACATAACTTCTTGAGAAAAACGAGCGTACATTACTTGTGCAAACTACGAAATTAATTCCACCACTCACCGTCTACCTTGGTTGGAGAGATTTTGAAATTGAGCCATAAACTGGAAAGGAGGGAGTAGTAACATAGCCTAGGGTAGCTTGCTGCACCACGGACTCCAAGGAAATTGCTGTAGTAGTACTACTCCTATATACCACTATACTATTCCTACTACTACTAAAAGACATATATTCCAAACAATATGATAATCTCTCTAACCAAGGTAGGGATGAGGAGTAAACGGAAGGAGTAGTAAAATTTTCTCCTCGTCCTGCGAGCCACCGCGCGCGTGGGCGAGGGAGCGGGCGTAAGGCGTAGTACTACTACCTCCGTCTTGGTTTATAGGTCACCTCTGTAATTTGTGCCAAATTTTTACCAAATATTTAGCTAACAAAATGTTAATGCATGTCAACAAAAATTATATCGTTGGATTCGTATTTCAACATAGTTTTCAACGATATAATTTTTTGGTAACATGCACGAACGTTTTGTTAGTTCAATCTATAGTCAAAATTTGACACAATATACAATGGGGACGAATAAACCAATATAGTACAATGAGTAGTAGTAAGCAAGCTTCACATTGTCCTGCGAGCCACCGCACCCGTGGGCGGGGGAGACGGCGTAGTAAGCAAGCTTCTCCTCGTTCTGCAAGTTGACGGGACACATCAAAAGTAATACGTACAGAGCATCTCGAGTGTATAGAACCTTGCCTCTAAGGTAGGCCCCACATGGTTTGCCTCTTTTTTAACATAACGCGTCAAGTCGCAATTTGTTTGTCCACCCGTGGTAGACGATCCTCCATCAAGTGGACAACCAGTACACGTGTCAAATTACCACGTGGGCTGCCTTTTCATACATAAATGAGCTCCACCATGTACCCGCGCGGTTGTGGTTGGGAAAGAGACGGGAGTACGTGCGTCGTGCGTGCACCTCTTCTCTTTGTGCACGTCCCCCACCTACGTGGGTGTGTGTGAAAGAGATACAAACCTAGACATAATGCGCCGTCCATCCCCATGCCTCTACCCAGTCCGACCACCAGTCACCACCACGCCCCACTCCTCCTCACCTTATCTCTCATCTTTGTCAAGATATCATTTTTTCGATGAAATTCTCAATATACCATTTTTCCGATAAAATTCTGGAGATATCATTAGTTTTTACACATCGGATTTCTCCTGCATGGGTCAATCACAAGAGGTGTTTTGTAAAAAAATGCATCTTGATGTTCCGTGCAATGCACGGGCATCTTGCTAGTCCATGAAAACAACACATGGCAAAATTTCACGGCGAACGAGGGATTTGAATCTGCTGGGATGCGTTGTTTGGATTTTGCCCGGGGTAGCCAAAATATTGGCGACCCTTTTGTCCACCGGTGCCTTTGCCACCGATGAACGAGGAATGGCTCGGGTGCTCATGCATCCTCCAGTGCGCACGTTGGAGACGAGCTCGCACGAGCTGTGCTTTTTTTGTCCCACCACGCCGCCCGAGCCGGCTGCAGACCGACCGACGACTCGCATATTACACCATCCAACCGTAGCCGCACACATTCTGACATCAACTCAACCAACCGGACGAAATTCATGCAAACACGGCGATATTTCTCATAAACAATGACGGAATTCATATAAAATACCGGATTTTCATACAAACATGACGGATTTCATTACATTCAAATCAACTAAGTGGTGCTAGTTCTCGACAGCACAGGTATATAATACCTGGCCTAAATGGTCGCCCGCCGATCCATTTGTGTTCCTCATGTTCGGCAACACGATCACCGGACTGCCGGGAGCCCCGGAGGTATATGCTTCAGCGCAAAGGACGGCTCGCTTCCCCACCGCCCAACTGATATGGTTGGCTGATGCCCAAGATGATGGTGGAAGGGGGATTCTCCGCTTCCGTGGAGCCCATGCGGGGTCAACGAAGGTCCTCGCAACAAAAGGATCTGGCAAGACACCTGCTGTGTACACGGGCATCGCCTCCGCGGTGGCCTTCATGGGACCCAAGCGGCGGCGGCCTCCTGTGTTCTACTTCTCCTCGATGATGGCGGCGGACGCTGGCCACTGACTTGTCGCTCTCCGCGCACCCGGCTTCTGTCCCTGCTTGCATGGCGCGGCCGCCGGCATGGGAGTCTCAGCCACAGAAACGGGAGACGCGGTCGCAGACAAGGGAGGCGCGGTACGAGGCGGCGGCGTGGACGGCAGCGACGACGCCCGTGCACCAAACCTCGTCGAGCTGGCCTGGAGCGGCGAGTTGCTAAACCGCGCGCCGGCTTGGGGCGGCAACTGGCTCCGTGGGGCGAGGGGAGGGAGGTGGATCAGCAAGCTGCATAGCTCGTATCCGGCGGGCTGGGCGGGCCACCCAGCCGGCTTGGATGCGGGATAACTACTCTTCGTAAGCCATTGTAAGAATGGACAAAATGGTGAAGGAGGAGATAGGGGAGCGGTGGAGGTGTGTGATTCTGGGCCGGCGTTTGGCCTCGTTTAAATAGTAGATTAAATAGACGGCGGACGGTAGGAGCTCGGCCAGCGTTGCGTTTAATGCCGGCCCGGTCATGAACAGACGTGTGTCTAGAGTGGGTTTCTCGGCTTCCACACGGGTTTCATGGAGGCGTTTGATTGCGGCAAGGAGGCGTGTTCAGCCGGGCGTGTATCGAGTGGCGCCCTCGACTCTGACGTACGACACCGCGCTGTTTTTTCACTAACGTGTGGGCTCTTTGGGTACATGGCCTGCATGTCAGTGACCCAACGCAGGCAGCGCATGGCAGAGGAACTTTTGGTGGGCTAGGGCGGTCAGAAGCGGGCATTTCATAAACCGATGATTGTTCATTGAGTGTGACGTCATCTATTTCATCTAGATAAGCCTACTATTATATAATGTAAAAGAATTTTAAAATTTTCATATATACGTTGATAGCCCGTTCGATACGTTGTGATTCATAAAGACCGCTGCAAACATCAATGTTCTGCTTATCACAGATAAGATTGATTAATACCCGTAACAATCCATGTCCTTAACAAAGGGTGCATGCACGTATAGGTTGAGCGTGTGTCTTGCGTCGTGTGCTGTGTGCATGCAGGCGTGTGAGTGTTGCGTGCGTGCATGTGTATGTTTCAGTGTTGCATGCATGTGTGCGTACGTGCATATGTTCGTGAGTGAATGTGTACGTGTCAGTGTTGCACGCCTGCATGCGTGTGTGTGTTCGTTATGTGTACGTGTCAGTGTTGCGCGCCTGCATGTGTGCATGTGTTCGTGCGAGTGTTGCGTGCGTGCATGTGTACGTGCGGGGTGAGGCTACGCATCAGTCAATTGACTTTTTCATCTCTGGTCAGTAGATTTTCCAGCCGTTGGATACGAAATCAAGGGCCTGCAGTTTATCTTCAACCTCCACCCTCCTGAGCCGCCAGCCACCTCCGGCCGAACCGCCGGTCGCTGATGACCCACAAGTATAGGGGATCTATCGTAGTCCTTTCGATAAGTAAGAGTGTCGAACCCAACGAGGAACAGAAGGAAATGGTAAGCGGTTTTCAGCAAGGTATTCTCTGCAAGCACTGAAATTATAGGTAACAGATAGTTTTGTGATAAGATAATTTGTAATGAGCAACAAGTAACAAAAGTAAATAAAGTGCAGCAAGGTGTCCCGATCCTTTTTGTAGCAAAGGACAAGCCTGTACAAACTCTTATATAAAGGAAACCGCTCCCGAGGACACATGGGAATTATTGTCAAGCTAGTTTTCATCACGTTCATATGATTCGCGTTCGGTACTTTGATAATTTGATATGTGGGTGGACCGGTGCTTGGGTGCTGTCCTTACTTGGACAAGCATCCCACTTATGATTAACCCCTATTGCAAGCATCCGCAACTACGAAAGAAGTATTAAGGTAAACCTAACCGTAGCATGAAACATATGGATCCAAATCAGCCCCTTACGAAGCAACGCATAAACTAGGGTTTAAGCTTCTGTCACTCTAGCAACCCATCATCTACTTATTCCTTCCCAATGCCTTCCTCTAGGCCCAAACAATGGTGAAGTGTCATGTAGTCGACATTCACATAACACCACTAGAGGAGAGAAAACATACATCTCATCAAAATATCGAACGAATACCAAATTCACATGACTACTAATAGCAAGACTTCTCCCATGTCCTCAGGAACAAACGTAACTACTCACAAATCATATTCATGTTCATAATCAAAGGGGTATTAATATGCATAATGGATCTGAACATATGATCCTCCACCAAATAAACCAACTAGCATCAACTACAAGGAGTAATCAACACTACTAGCAACCCACAGGTACCAATCCCAGACTTAGAGACAAGAATTGGATACAAGAGGTGAACTAGGGTTTTAGAGGAGATGGTCCTGGTGAAGATGTTGATGGAGATTAGCCCCCTCCCGATGAGAGGATCGTTGGTGATGACGATGGTGATGATTTCCCCCTCCCGGAGGGAAGTGTCCCCGGCAGACCAGCTCTGCCGGAGCCCTACATTGGTTCCGCCAAGGTTCCGCCTCGTGGCGGCGGAGTCTCGTCCCGAAAGCTTGCTTATGATTTTTCTTCGGAAGAAAGACTTCATATAGGAGAAGACGGGCATCGGAGGGCCACCAGGGGACCCACGAGGCAGGGGGCGCGCCCAGGGGGGTAGGGCGCGCCCCCCACCCTCGTGGACAGGGTGTGGGCCCCCTCTGGTATTTCCTTCACTCTGTATTTTTATTATTTCCAAAAACAACTTCCGTGGAGTTTCAGGACTTTTGGAGTTGTGCAGAATAGGTCTCTAATATTTGCTCCTTTTCCAGCCTAGAATTCTAGCTGCCGGCATTCTCCCTCCTTATGTAAACCTTGTAAAATAAGAGAGAATAGACATAAGTATTGTGACATAATGTGTAATAACAGCCCATAATGCAATAAATATCGATATAAAAGCTTGACGCAAAATGGACGTATCAACTCCCCCAGCTTAGACCTCGCGTGTCCTCAAGCGGAAGCCGATAACGATAAATATGTCCACATGTTTAGAGGTAGAGGTGTCGATAAAATAAAATACGGACATGAGGGCATCATGATCATTCTTATAACAGCGACATATATGGATATTGTCATATGATTTCTTATGCTCAAGTAATAATCTATTCACAATGTCAAGTACGAATCAGAAACTTTATTGAGACCTAACAAACTATAATCTCAGTCATTGAAGCAATTGCAATTTATCATAACATCAAAAAGAGTCTATGTCAGAGCTTTTCAGCAAGTCCACATACTCAACTATCATTTAGTCTTTCACAATTTCTAACACTCACGCATTACTTGTGGTTACGGAGTTTTAATCGGACACAGAGAAAGATAGGGGCTTATAGTTTCGCCTCCCAACCTTTTACCTCAAGGGTAATGTCAACAATAATAACTCATGCTAACTTACATCCAATTATATTGCCACTTGTGATATGGACCTTTATTATGCAGTCCGTCACTTTTATTTCTTCCACATCACAAGATCGTATAAAGCTTATTTCCTCCACACTAATCAATCATACATATTTAGAGAGAAATTTTTATTGCTTGCACCGATGACAACTTACTTGAAGGATCTTACTCAATCCATAGGTAGATATGGTGGACTCTCATGGCAAAACTGGGTTTAAGGATATTTGGAAGCACAAGTAGTATCTCTACTTGGTGCAAAGAATTTGGCTAGCATGAGGGGGAAAGGCAAGCTCAACATGTTGGATGATCCATGACAGTATACTTTATTTCAGATATAAGAAAACATAACCCATTACGTTGTCTTCCTTGTCCAACATCAACTCTTTAGCATGTTATATTTTAATGAGTGCTCACAATCATAAAAGATGTTCAAGATAGTATATTTATATGTGTGACCTCTCTTTCTTTATTACTTCCTCTTAATTGCAACGATGACCAAAACTAAATTTGTCAACTCTCAACAACTTTTAATCATCATACTTTTTCTGTGTGAAGTCATTACCCTCCATAAGATCAATATGATCTCTTTTTATTTCTTTTTATTCTTTCTTTTTCTTTTATTCACTCAAGATCATAGCAAGATAATCAAGCCCTTGACTCAACACTAATCTTTATTATATAGCTCACGGACTCGATTACATAGAGGGATCATAAAGCAAAACTCAAAAAACTAGATCATACCAAAAACTTTATTCTACTAGATCAAGATATTACTAAAAGGATCGAACTAAGAAAAATGCTAAAGATAGAGATGTGATGGTGATACGATACCGGGGCACCTCCCCCAAGCTTGGCAGTTGCCAAGGGGTGTGCCCATACCCATATGATTATGTCTCCTTTGTTGGTGAAGAAGATGGAGGTGATGATGGCACTACAAAAAAAAGACACATCCGTGACATTTTGGGCCGAACGAAAAAAATTTCTGTCATACATATGACACTTCTATGACGATAATTGTGACAAAACCCGGTATCATCATAGATGTGGTGGGCTCCTACTTCTATGACAAAAAATCATGACAGAAAATGGGCTTTTCGTCCTGGGCGGGGCGGAGACGCAGCTGCATGACATTCTTTGGGCTGTCCATGACGGAAAAAACCGTGGTAGAAGCGAGGGCGAGGAAAATTTCGGGGAGTTCCCGGTTACGGTGGGAGGTCGGGGCCGAGCGATGCGCGTTTCTCTCGTACACGTACGCGCGTGTGTGCGAGGCCTTGGCTCTAACTGAACCCGAGCGAGGCGTTGGGTTCTAACTGAACTCGAGCGATTGCACTGCAGGCTACGCGTTACTGAACCCGAGCGATCGATCGATGGCTGTTAACTGAACCCGATCGAGCGATTCCTTCGCTACTGCTGCTAACTGAAGCCGATCGATGCTGCCTCTAGGATGAACAGTGAGCGTTGCGGGGGTTTTTGGATGAACAGTGAGCGGTGGCGTTGCCTCTGGATGAACAAGACCCCGTGGTGTGGAGGGCTGGATGAACAGTAGACAGTGGAAGGGTGCCCGTGGAGGGGTTGTTGAACAGGACCCCGTGGTGTGGAGGGCTGGATGAACAGTAGATGGTGGAGGGGTGGTTGAACAGTAGCCGGTGGAGTAGCGCGCGGTGGAGGCTGGATGAACAGGAGCCCTTGGAGGCTGGAGGAGGTCGACGGTGGAGATGAACAGTATCCCGTGGAGTCCCGTTTTGCGGTACGCCACACCCCTCCCGATGAACAGGACCCCCGTTTCGACCGTAGGAGGTCCGTTTCGTCCGTTTTGCGGTACGCCACACCCCTCCCGATCAACAGGACCCCCGTTTCGACCGTAGGAGGTCCGTTTCCTCCGTTTTGCGGTACGCCACACCCCTCCCGATGAACAGGACCCCCGTTTCGACCGTAGGAGGTCCGTTTCCTCCATTCTGTAGTAAGCCAGACCTCGTTTCCATCGCATGTTCCGTCCAAGCCCTCCCGATGAACACGACCACGCATTCCATTCCGACCCAGCCGGTTGGCTCCCACGCATTCCGTTGCCTCCCGATGAACACGACGCATTCCATTGCCTCCCCCTTAACACGACGCATTCCGTTGCCTCCCCATGAACACGACGCATTCCGTTGCCTCCCCATGAACACGACGACGACGCTGTTTCTCCGTTCCGACCCAGCCATGTACACGAGCCCTGGCCGTACGTATGCGCGAGTAGGCGTTCGAGACCCTGCCCGTATGTACACATACGTGGCCGTATTTTCTTTCTTGCACCCTGGCCGCTGTACGTACGTGTACATGCTACGTGCGCACCTCTACTACGACCCGTGCGCGCCTCTACATCGACCAGTATGTGCGTACACATTCGCGACCAGAATAACAACGCTATGTATGCTTCGACCAGGTGGGTCCCGACTGTCAGGCACTTCCTTGCCTGCGAAGATGTAGCTGGTGGGTCCCAGCAGTCAGGGGGCGAATTGTTTTGTTTTTTTTGCCCGGACGCACTCCTTGCATGCGAAGGTGTAGCTGCTGGGTCCTGGCAGTCAGGGGGCGAATCGTTTTTTTTGCCCGGACACACTTCCTTGCGTGCGAAGGTGTAGCTGGTGGGTCCCAGCAGTCGGGGTGAATCGTTTTTTTTCGGACGCACTTCCTTGCGTGCGAAGATGTAGCTGGTGGGTCCCAGCAGTCAGGGGGGCGAATTGTTTTTTTCGGACGCACTTCCTTGCGTGCGAAGATGTAGCTCGTGGGTCCCAGCAGTCAGGGCGCGAATCATTTTTTTCAAGAAATACGGTGGCCCATCCGGTGGGTCCCCGCTGTCAGGTGGAGGAATAATTATTTTGCGCGTAATAAGGAGGCACATCCTTGCGGCTGCCGTGGACCCAGCTGTCAGCCTCTCCACGTACAGTCCATGTCCGATGGAAGTCGTTCCTTGACCACGTTGACCACGCCGCGCCGAGAGCACCAGGGCGGTGGACGACGGCGAGGCCTTGGAAGGGGACGACCCGGAGCCGGGGAAGACGCGGCAGTGGATGCACACGCGGAGAGGAGTACGAGGGTTCACTGGTTCGGCTGCGCTGCCGTCGCCGCAGAATAACATGGGATGTGGGTGAGTGGAGGGATGGCCTGGCCAGCGGTGGGAGTAGTAGGGGGCGGTGAGGCCTCCGCGGCAGCACAGCCGGCCACGGGAGGCAGGAGCAGGCGGCACGACCGGCGCTGCTTTGGGCGGCTGGAGCAAGAAGACCAGAGGTTGAAGAAGCACGACGGCCGTTGGATGGACATCGTACGGTCACTGCAGCTAGAATCGTTTATATTGACTAAGTTGACAAACCCCTTGGTACGTCAACTTAGTAGGCCCACAGGTCAGCTTCCGAAACGGTGCGCCCCAGATGTCAGGGGGAGGAATCATTTTTTGGGCGGGTGAAGCTAGAATATCCGAGATTGAAGAAGAAGCACGGCATCCGTTGGATGGACATCCAACGGCCACTACTGCTAGAACCGTGTGTTGACTATAAGTTGACAAAGCCTTGCATACGCGTCAACTCTGTTTTTTTAGGGGACGCGTCAACTTAGTAAGGCCAGAAGTGTGTGGCAGAGAACTTATAGCCCATTTGAGATTTGTAAGAATGTGTAGCCCATTTTTGAATTCTAATGGAATTTACTACAGCCCATTTACAGTTTGTTAAAAGTACAGCCCATTTCAACCAACCGTTCAAAACAGAATTCAATAAAATTTCCCACATTTTGATGGGATCCGAAATATTTTTATCCCGAAATTTCTAGTCAGATTAAATACAATTTCAATATAAATTTATATTACATAAAAATCCAACGAAACATTGCGCTCGCAACAATTAATGAAATTAAAATTTTCAATATCCAAAAATAATATTTTATAAAGTAATCACGTGTTTGGTGCATTTTTTTATAGTTACTGCCCAGTTTTTATAATTACATCCCATTTATTATTTCTTAAAGCCCATTTTCTTGTTAAGCCTAATGCATCCCTCCTAGGAAAGATTTGCAGCCCAGCGGGGCGGAGAATAACAACTTGACCTTGCCTGGGTATTCCTAAAAAAAGTATAGCTGGGCTAGCCATTTTCAGCTTGAAAAAAATTAATATCTGGGCTGGATATCTGGCCTGGGCTAGACGGGCCACAGCCCGCCCAGTTAATACCTGCAGCGATGTTTTCGTTGTTGTTCAGAGGAGAAAAATTAATATCTGGGCTAAACATCGAAAAACTCTGCAGTGCTCACACCTCAAAAACACAAATACTGCTCGAGCTGCTTGGTCCCAGCTGTCGGCCGCTTCTTGTGCAATTCTCTCGTTTATTGACTACTACATAGGTTGACAATGGTGTGGGACCGTGATGTCAGGAAACCAGGAGGAAGCAAAATAAATTATAGTTATATATATATTAATAAGGAGGCACTTGCGTACGTGAGGCTATGGACCTGGTGGGTCCCCATTGTCATCCTCTCCAAGTAAAGTCATCTCCTCGCCCGCGCGCGCTTTCCGCCCGAAACAGTCAGCGCCGCCCGCCCCGCTTCCCGGTGCAGGCGATTGCTCCGCCTTCAAGCGACACAAGTGTCGTCTGTCCGTCCATCTGCCGCCCACATTAATGATACGCGGTTGCCGAGGCGGCTACTCCGGCGCCACACGTCCGTCCCTCCGCCCGCCCACCATTGCTATATAAACTGATGCGCCGGCCATAGCCGCAGTCATCCGCATCCGTTCCCTTTCTCCTGTCCACACCACTACTGCCCACCATGGCTTCCTCACGCTCCAGCGCTCTTCGGGACAGGCGGACGATGGACCACAAGGAGATGGCAGCCATTGCTGCCGACGGGCTGGCCGGCAGGCAGCCGGAGGACGACGACATCCCAATGGAGAACATGGTAGTCGACGATCCAGCGCCAACCCCCTCCTCCGCGCCGTCCTCGCTGGTGCATTGCACCATGACCATCGGCGAGGCCCGTGCCCAATATATGGACAGGGTGAGGCAGATGCGTGAGGAGCAGTTCCGGGAGGCGCAGGCCGACGCTGCCTACAACCACCATCTCCTCCAGGAGCACCTGCAGGCGGAGGAGCAGATCACCGCGGAGCGGGCGGAGCAGGAGGCGCTACTCGACTCGTACCGCTCCGCCCGCAAGGGCCGCCTCGAGCGCTGGCGGTACCGCATGCGGGTGGCGGAGGCTACGGCCGCCTACAAAGAGGCTAGCAAAGAGGGCGATGAAGCGGGCGAGGCACTGTTTGGCGAGACCGAGGACGAGGCAGAGGACAATGCCGGCTCCGACGAGTCCCCGCTCCGCTGGCGTTGATGAGGCCCTGCTCCGCCGAGGCCCCGCGGCGCCAACAACGAGGCAGAGGACACTGCCGGCTCCGCCGAGGCCCCGCCCCGCCAACAATGAGGCAGAGGACATCGCCGGCTCAGCCGAGGCCCCACCCTGCCGGCAACGTGGGGGAGGATTTCCACCGCTCCGCTGAGGCGCCGCCCGCCGGCAACGAGACAGAGGACATCGCCGGCTCCGCCGAGGCCCCGCCCCGCTGCCAACGAGGCCGCGCCACACAGAAAACGAGGAAGAGTAGAACACGGTAGGTCGCCGCCGCTCGAGTCCAAGTAAGGCCACCGCTGCTACCCTCTGGTTGAAGCCAAGCTAGGCGGGTTGACCATTGACGGCCGGTTAGCTTCTTGGCGGCGACGTGGAGTCGGAGAGCTGCGCTGGAGAAGAACGCTGCTTCTACTTAACTGCTGGTGCAGTTGGCTGACTGACACGTGGGCCCAACAGGCCACATGTCAGTTACGCAACTGCACCTGCAGTTAAGTCACTGAAGCTTCTGTTCGGCTCAGCGGGACACAGGTGGGTAGCTTCGGTTAATTAATTATACCTCCAGCGCACCCCTTTTTAGTTGAAGAATGTATGAAATGTAATGAAATCCGGCATGTTTATATGAAATCCGACCGTGTATGAATGAATTTATTTCGATTAGTTCGAATTCCTGTATCACTGGCATTGGATGAACATGCAAAACAATACGTACTAGCATTATTCCCAGGGTGATCACCTCGTTTGCAGCAGTTTCACATGTACTCCCTCCGGTCCTTTCTAGTCTGCATACAAGTTTTGTCTGCAGTCAAAGTATCTCTACTTTGACCAATCTTATACAAAAAAGTATGCACTTTCACAATGTGCGAAGTAAAAAGGAACAGAAGGAGTACAAAGAGTTTGAGCAGCTTTTTAGCGTTTCTGTACATTGCAATCAAACACACAGGCCTGGCAATTCATAGAGAACATTCAAAACAATCGATGATTATGCATCTCAGCGACTCACATGTCAGAGGCAATATTTACTTCACAACTAAAGAATAAAGAAAAAATTGATCGACGCTGCTGACAGCAAAGGGCGTCCCATTCGAAAATATCAAACGCATGTCTTGCTAAAATCAATGAGCAAAATTTGACAAGGTTGTCCCATTCCAAAATATCAAATGCCTACGATTGTGGAATGGGCAGGGTTTGCCATCAGTTCGGACATTGACATGGCACCTCGTGCTAAATAAACCAGCTGTTCTTTTTGTGCAGTTCCACCAAAATCAACCAAATTCGCGCGTAGCTTGTATGATTTCGCCCTTATATGTTGCAACGCCTTGAACTTATCGGCACCTCCTTTCTTGTGGTGGAAATGAATGATTCGATGTATTCATGAACATTTTGTGCAGTTCCCATTGAAATCAAGCTGAGCACCCCTGTTTGCACAAATACAAAAAAGTGATTAGTATAAAGCAAACTGTACTATGAATTGACAGTTTCAACAGGCACATACATGGTCCATGTAGAGCACACTTTTAGAAAAATGGAACTCACCAGAAAGAATCCTAGAACAACATTGTACTCGCGCATCACAGCAAAAAAATGGAGATTTGTCAGTCCTTCTGAGCTGAAGTTAGTTTGGTCTTGTGGGGAGTAATGTAACCATCCTTCAACTGCTCCTTCTGATGAGAAGATAGACAGGGCTTCTTCATCCTGGCATAATCGGAACTAGTCACTTCACGTACTCCATATTCTTCTTCAGAGGAAGATGATCCTGTTGTGCAAAGACAAGAGGACTACTAAATGCTAGCATCCCTGTTTGCTCGAAAAAAAGGAAAGGAAATATTTAAAACAGCACAGATGAAGCACTTCTCAAGGACAATACCACTTTTTCATGACAGTATCTAAACAGTAGCACAACACCAATAGAGATGACAAAGCTCAATCATATGGATGAAATCAGTGGGCGAGTACCAACCTTTGTCAGGAGGCTTATTGTGTAGAGCATACAGATGAAGCACTTCTCCGGAACCATCTGTTGCTATCTACGGTGGTGGCCATGCTTACTATATACTCCTCGATTAGTTTAATGTTTCCAACATCTTCTTGTGCAGTTCCACTAAAATATATGGTATCTTCAAAGAAGATCCCTGTTTGCACAAGTAGAGATAATTACATATTACATTAAGAGTGGCATCAAATCAGTGGCAAAACAATTGCTCGTTCCAGCCATAGCAATAAATTAAGATGCAAAACTATATCATTACTTGTGTCATCACAGTTCCAGTGCTTCATTACAGCACCGGGAGTTGATTTTTGTTTTTCTTCCGCTTGTTCTTCCCCTTCATCACTTGGTTCAATAACAGACAAGCTTCGCCTTCAATGTAAGATTTGGCATGTCAATTAGGGAGCACAAGTATAGTACTAAACTTAATTTTCTGATGAAAGTGGCAAAATACAGGCCAGCAGTTGTGAAATATCCTTATCTTACCTCAATGGGATATTACGGTGCACATACAGATTGGAAGTCTTGTCTCCATTTGTGCAGTTCACTAAAATCAAGCAACATTATCGTACAAGTAGCACAACATATGAAAGCACACTGCAGAATCATGTGAAAGAAGGCTAGTACTGACCTCTCATGATGCGGAATTCAAACAACTCACAAGAAGAAGATCTGAACCAAATTCGCCTTAACGGATAGGAAGTAAGATCTCCTCTTGTGCAGTTCCACTAAGATCAAGCAATCAAGCAACGTTGTCGGTGTGACATTTTGGTTGAACTGCACAAAACACTCTTAAAACAAAAGTGTTTTGTGCAGTGCAACAAAAGGTCACAATGGCAACGAGGTGAAGTAGATAACCCTGTTTACACAGAGGTGCAAAGGAAACAATTAGTGGTCAATAACGGTGGATGACACAGAAGCCAACAAAAAGAAGCATCTACCTTATCTAAATGGGAAAGAAAGCAAGACAGTAGCATTTCTCAAATGGTGGCATTGATTAATATTAACATAGAGATTATATTAACAATAAAATTCGTTAAACATGTAATTTGCTTTTAACTGTGGCATTGCATCAATTTTCCAGCGGCATTATTAGAGGGTGTTTGTTTACAGGGACATTTTGGTGTAGGGACTAAAAAAACTCCGTGTCAGTCCCATCTAAACCAAACAGGAGGGACTTTTAGGGACTAAAAGTGGGCATTTGGGACTAAAGAAAGAAGACCCCGAGGGAGTCTTTTTGGGACTTTTTCCAACAGTTGCCCCTGCCACGCATCGCACCTTGTCTCTATTAGTTCATTACTAGGGGTAACATGGTCTTTTAGCATGTCATTTAATAACCTCTAGTCCATGTTTAGTCCCTGGAACCAAGCAGGTAGGGACTAGGGAGTTTTTAACCAAACAGGGCCTTAGATTAACAACAGCTAATGAGTTGCACGGGACAGTGGACGCACCAGCACCATGTGCATCTACCGATGTACTGTGGTCATGCACAGTCTGTTGCAACAAAGAACAAACAACCAAGGAGCATATTTGTGTTGGTCCCAGTTTTGTTATCTTTAGACACCTTTCCCTATGTGAGCGCAGCAAATCTAGTCCTGCTCAAACTCTACAGCCTTGTCCCTTCCTTTCCTTTTTGAACTAGTACTTTCGCCCCTTCCTTTCCTCTTTGAACCACGTCCTAGATTTATGCGATACAACTTTCCCCACTACTTTCCCCCATTCCTTTCCTCTTTGAACCACGTCCTAGATTCATGCTATACAACTTTCCCCCTTCATTTCCTCTTTGAACCACGTCCTAGATTCATGCTATATACAACTTTTCCCACTACTTTCCCCCACTCCTTTCCTCTTTGAACCACGTCCTAGATTCATGGTATACATGCAGCTAGAGCAATGCATGTGGAGTAAGTAAATTATACCTTAAGGTTCTTGGGGCGTGGTTCGGTGGGCGATGGGACGGCGGCGAAGAAGAAGGGGTCGGAGGCCCTCCCGCGCCGCCGCTGGGTGGAAAGTGAACAGCTGCGCCGGTAGTCCCTCGCCGACGGCGACAGCGTTAAGCCTCCTTCCCTTCCCGGTGGACGGATCCTGCCGGCTCTTTGAGCAGCAGTGAGGGGAGAGAGAGGCCAACGAAGTCTTGTTTAGATCTGGAGAGGGCGAGAGAGTGTGAAGAGAGCAACTACAAGCGCTGAGGCTCCAGCGGGAGAGGGCGAGAGAGTGTGAAGAGAGCAACTACAAGCGCTGAGGCTCCAGCGTGTATATATATACTGGAGAGAGAGTGTGAAGCGTGCAAACCCTAGAAAACATTTTGACCAGTCAAAGAATCCTCCTGGCACAAATTATGCTCAAGTGTAGTTATCGAACCCGAGACCTCAAGTTTGATGAGCGAACAGGCTAACCAGCTACACAACCCTCCCGTTATGTTCAACGAGAGGGAAATAACCTTTTATACATTCCTGCATTCGTGTGACAAGCATGCCGTGTTTTTTTGTGTGTGTGGAGTCATTGGGATTTCAATCATAATCGTGTCATGTGGCTTTGGTGGTAAGACTATCCACAGTGGTGCAGAAATAATGCAGCCTTAGTCACCTTACCTCTCTCCACGTAGTACGTTGGGTCCCACCAGTCAGAGGGTGAAACAAACAAATTAATAAGAAAAATTAAAAGCGCCAGCGGTGTATCTTACCTCACACATCTCGCCACTGCTCGGGAACACTGTCCAATTGATCCCTCTATTCGCTCACGTTCTATTTTAAGTGAATCCTTATTATAACATGCACACAAATTTTGGGCACTTGTATTTGACTTAAGTCATTGTGCCACCGTATCTCGTATACTTACTACTCCCTCCGTCTAGGTGTAATAAGTCACGTTAGAAGGTGCAACGGGACCAAGGTGTGTGCGTGTGTGTGTGTGTGTGTGTGTGTGTTTAATAGCATGTGTGTGTTAGAGAGAGCGACAGATCGACCTACTCCTACAGAGAGATGTTGTGTAGTGTAGTACGATTTTAGCCGCGAGAGTCGGTGCATCCTCTCATTTCCGGGCGTGTCCGGTAGGGACATGTGGACAGCTGCCACGCCCGCTCCTGACCAGCCTGGCCCACCCAAAGCCCATCCATCGCCCTGCGCGCTTCCCGCCTGAAACGGTCAGCGCCGCTCCAAAGAATCGGTGCCGCATTCATGCCCGGGCAGAGCGGACGCGACCTCTCACTGGCGCAAGAGTGATGGTTGCTTCGTCCGTCCAACTTACTGCTGGGTCTATGTGATTTGACGGCTCATTGGTCTTTATTACTGAGGTGGTAGGACTGCTGGATGTCCCACGCTTTCGGCGAAAGGAGGTACTACTACTAGATTACAATTTTCTCCATTCTTACAGCGGAGGCGTGCAAGAGCAGTGAAAACACACAGGCTCAGTGATTACATGGCCCACCTCACACTATCACCGTGCGACACCTAACTCTTTACATAGTACTCCCTCCGTTCCTAAATATTACTAGATGAGTCCCCGTGCGTTGCCGCGGAACAGCGGTATATCTCTCTGCGCAAAATTATCGATTTCATAGAACTAAAAAAACTCTATAACCGCATGACAAATGTGGTAGCCAAACTAAATAAACTCCCATCATCATTTAGATCATCCCACGTAAGGAAAAAAGATCAGCCAACTCCTACTGCATAATGGGATTATATTTTTCTTTTTGACATGTTAATGGGACTTAAAAGCTCACTTACATGCATGCTACCGGTGCATGCTTGCATGTAGACATGTTTATGTGATTTAAAACCCACTCACATGCATGTGCCACGGTATTTCTGCATGCTTGCATGTGGGTTAGTGCGGAGCCTCTCAACGTCTAGATCAGACGGCTATTATGGACTGATTTACTTCATCTAACGACTACATAAATTTTGATGATGTGGCTCAAGGAGAGGATAGAGAACTCCTAGTAGTGGGGGCTAGCTATTCTAGTAGATAAGTCTTTGTAGAGATTCCACTACATACGGAACAAAATGAATGAATCTACACTTAAAATGCATCTATATACATCTGCATGTGGTTCATGGTGAAATCTCTACAAAGACTTATACTTAAGAACGGAGGAAGTACTAGTATAGTACGTACTGTAATTTATCAGCGAGATAAATTTGTACAATGCTATGAAGCTTCCAGCTTCTGTTACATGTATCTTGCGTCCAAGGTTGCCCGTTGCAACATTTCATCAAATACAAAGGAGACTAACATGCATGCTATTGCATCTCAATGATTGATAGATCATAGCAAATATGTACTCCCTCTGTTCCAAAATAAGTGTCTCAACTTTGTGCAAACTTTAGTACAAAGTTGTACTACTACTAAAGTTGACACTTATTTTAGAACAGTGGCAGCTAAAGAAAAAATGATCCATGCAGTCCCTAGCCCTTGAACCGTGAACCCTGACTAGGCTTCAATTTGCTGGCAACGTTCGAGCTTCCTAATAAATGAAGTTTGCAACCTTTTGACCATCGGATCATTTTGTGCAGTTTCACCAAAATCGAGATGAGCATCCCTGTGGCAAAGAAATTGAAGAAGCGTGATTAGAATAAGATTACTGGGACTAGTTGATGAGACATAAACTCATCACAAATACAGTACGTAGAAGCCAGTAGAGGTATGTACGGGGCAAAGAAGTAGAGAAATATCCATAGGGAGTGATGTGGGCAGCTGGAGCAGTGGTGCAAGACGGCTGTAAAGGGAGTTGTACCTGAGGGACGTAGCTCATCCTGCCTCGTGGGTAGCATCTGAAAGCAAAGATGTTTCAAAGGAGTTAAATGACGGTGTGGGAATTGTTCAAAATACTATTCTAAGAAATAACTATGGCTTATCCAACTTTGGGGTGAATGTGGTCACGGGATCCTAGTGTTAGAGTTAGTAAATTCGTTCAACCCGAGTAGAAGAGAGTTCAGAGTCCCAGAGTAAAGGTCGAGGAGTAAAAGATCCTAGTACCACCCAATGGCGACGTGGGCCCGTAAGACACACAGCCATGTTAGTAAAAGTCTTGTAATGTCTAGACTTGACTTCGGCCAAGGAGTGTGGAAGGGGGATTCCTATAGGCAGTCGGCTCTGATACCAACTTCTGACGCCCCTGATTTAATCGTACACTAATCATGCACGCAAATGTGTACGATCAAGATCAGGGACTCACGGGAAGATATCACAACACAACTCTAAAACATAAATAAGTCATACAAGCATCATAATACAAGCCAAGGGCCTCGAGGGCTCGAATACAAGTGCTTGATCATAGACGAGTCAGCGGAAGCAACAATATCTGAGTACAGACATAAGTTAAACAAGTTTGCCTTAAGAAGGCTAGCACAAATGGGGATACAGATCGAAAGAGGCGCAGGCCTCCTGCCTGGGATCCTCCTAACTACTCTTGGTCGTCGTCAGGGGGCTGCACGTAGTAGTAGGCACCTCCGGTGTAGTAGGAGTCATCGTCGACGGTGGCGTCTGGCTCCTGGGCTCCAGCATCTGGTTGCGACAACCAGGTAGAAAGGAAAGGGGGAAAAGAGGGAGAAAAGCAACCGTGAGTACTCATCCAAAGTACTCGCAAGCAAGGAGCTACACTACATATGCATGTGTATATGTGTAAAGGGGCATATCGGTGGACTGAACTGCAGAATGCCAGAATAAGGGGGGGATAGCTATTCTTGTCGTAGACTATGTTTCTGGCAGCCTCCATCTTGCAGCATGTAGAAGAGAGTAGATTGAAGTCCTCCAAGTAGCATCGCATAGCATAATCCTACCCGGCGATCCCCTCCTCGTCGCCCTGTTAGAGAGCGATCACCGGGTTATATCTGGCACTTGGAAGGGTGTGTTTTATTAAGTATCCGGTTCTAGTTGTCATAAGGTCAAGGTACAACTCCGGGTCGTCCTTTTACCGAGGGACACGGCTATTCGAATAGATAAAGTTCCCTGCAGGGGTGCACCACATAACCCAACACGCTCGATCCCATTTGGCCGGACACACTTTTCTGGGTCATGCCCGGCCTCGGAAGATCAACACATCGCAACCCCACCTAGGCACAACAGAAAGGTCAGCACGCCGGTCTAAATCCTATGGCGCAGGGGTCTGGCCCCATCGCCCATTGCACACCTGCACGTTGCGAACGCGGCCGAAAGCAGACCTAGCCTAGCAGGCGTTCCAGTCCAATCCGGCGCGCGCCACTCAGTCGCTGACGTCACGAAGGCTTCGGCTGATACCACGACGTCGAGTGCCCATAACTATTCCCGCGTAGTTGGTTAGTGCGTATCGACCAAATGGCCAGACTCAGATCAAATACCAAGAACTCGTTAAGCGTGTTATTTTGAAGTAACCGCGGACGCCGTCCAGGGCCAGGCCCACCTCTCGCCTAGGTGGTCTCAACCTGCCCTGTCGCTCCGCCACAAGATCCACTCGCGGGTACTCCTACGAGCCGACCCGACTTTTAGTCACCACAGGTATCATGTATAGAGTATATAAGTATATACCCGTGATCACCGCCCAAGTGATCACGGCCCGATAGTATAGCACAGCAGACGGACAATAATGTAGGGCCACTGATGGAAAACTAGCATCCTATACTAAGCATGTAGGATTGCAGGTAAAGGTAACAACGGTAGTGGCAAGGACAGGCTATGCATCAGGATAGGATTAACGGAAAGCAGTAACATGCTACACTACTCTAATGCAAGTAGTATAGAGAAGAATAGGCGATATCTGGTGATCAAGGGGGGGGGCTTGCCTGATTGCTCTGGCAAGAAGGAGGGGTCGTCAACAGCGTAGTCGGTCGGAGCACCAGCAGCGGCGTCGGTCTCGTAGTCTACCGGAGAGAAGAGGGGGAAGAAACAATGAATACAATGCAAACAGATGCATAACGATGCATGACATGACAAAGCGTGAGGCTAGGTGTGCCCAAACGCGGTACTAGGTGATACCGGCGAAGGGGGAAACATCCGGGAAAGTACTCCCGATGTTTCGCGTTTTCGGACAGATGGACCGGAGGTGAAATGTTGCAGGTTCACTATGCTAGGGACGTGTGGTGAATGAACAGGCTGCGTATCCGGATTCTTCTCGTCGTTCTGAGCAACTTTCATGTAGAAAGTGTTTTCATCCGAGTTACGGATTATTTTATATGATTTTCTAAAGATTTAATCATTTTCTGGAATTACTTAAATTAATAGAAAAGGAATATGACATCAGCATGACGTATGAGTGACGTCAGCAGTCAACAGTCCGGTTGACTGGTCAAAACTGACACGGGGGACCCACCTGTCATAGACAGTGGGTTAAACAGAGTTCAAACTAATCTAAATTTAGTTAGTAAAACTACTGGGCCCACCTGTCAGTGTCTAATTAACTAAACTAATTAGTTTTAATTATCAAAATGTTTTAATTAGAGGATTAAGAGGTGGGACCCACACGTCAGTCTCACTGGGCAGCCCAGTCAGCAGTTGACCCGGTCAACTGGGCCAATCGGGCTCTTGGGGCCATCGGGCAGTGACCCTGCTGGACCCTAGTGGCAGGCCACGTCGGCGCCCGGCGCCGGAGCGACTCCGGCGACCAAAACAACGGCGGCCCCTCGCCGGAGTTGGCCGGAATCACGCTACGGGGCTCGGGGAGGAGCGGGGCTAGGTGCGCTCGAACGAGCGCCGCGTCCAGTGGTGGCCGTAGCATCGCCGGACTTGGCCAGAATCGGCGGCGGCGTGCATGGGTGTTCGACAACAACGGAGCCGCGGCGCGCAAGCGAGCAAGGGAGAGGCTGGGGAGTTTCTACGCGGCGTGGGGAGTGCAACGGGGTTGAGCCCGTGACCAAAAGTTCACCGGAGCCTTGCCGGCGGCGAGCTCCGCGGTGATGCGTTCGGGTGCTCATCGGGGACGGCGTTAGGAGGCACGGGAGGGAGCATGCGCAGGCGCGTTGGGCTCCTAGGAACCCCAGGAGCACAATGCGGCGCTCGGCCGCATGTGAAGGCGACCATGGCCACAGCGCCGAGCTCGTCGGCGGCAACGCGCTCAGGCGACGGCGGGCGAGCTAGCTAGGAGGCGCGCGAGAACGAGGAGAAAGCGGGGGCTCACCGAGTGGCACTCACGGTGGCCCTTGGGAGGTTTAGTAGCTGCAGAGTCGTCGCCGGAGTTGGTGAAGAGCGGCGGCGAAGCTTGTCGGAGCAGAGGAGGAAGGCGGCGGCGTCGTGGGCGTTGCGGTGGCTCCGAGCTCCAACGGGGTGCACCAGTCAAAGCAGCGGACGACGGCGGACCTGGGGGACACAGTGGAGCGGTGAGGTGGGCACGGTGGCCGTGGCTAGGCCGGAGCCATGGCGTCGGTGGCGCTCGGATGCGGTGGGGAAGGAGGGAGCGGCGTGGATCTGAGGGGAGAGGGAGAGGCGCAAGAACCGAGGGCGAGAGTGGGGGCGAGTGGGAGGCGGGATCGAGGAGGCGGGGGCGTGGGGGCCTTATCCTCTCCTCGACGCCAGCGAGGGGGGGGGGGTCCGGTGGCGACGCGCCCCTGTTCTGACCCGGGTCGGGGGAACAGGGAAGGAGACGAGGCAGGGGGGCTGGGCCGGCGGTTGGCAAGCTGGGCCAGGTGGGCCGGTCTGGCCTGTGAGCTGGGCCGCCTGGTCCAATGGGGGGGTTCTTTTTCTTTTCTTTTCTGTTTTATTTCACTTTAAAATACTTAGGCACTTTCTAAAAAATGTTTTCTCCACAATAATTACCAGTGCAATATTTGGCACCCACCGAACATTTTTGTTTTGACTTTTGAAAACTTTGGGCGTTTGTCACTAATTCATTTTTTTGAATTTGAAATGTTTTGAACTAACACTTGATTAGCAACAGTAACAGAGATGATATGTCATCATCAGGAGAGTTTTACTGTAGCCTAATTATTCGGGCGTTACACTCAACCTTGAGGAGGGCGGCGGGAGGCGGCAACTGCCCACGTCGCGGCAGTGAGCAAGGGACGAAGGCAACCTCACCGGCTTTGTGAGAGAGAACGGCAGGGACCCCTGATCGGGACGTGCCGACAGTGGGTTTTCGCCGTCGGCGACGGCCACCGCATCTACACTAAGCATCCACCCTTCCCAAAACGGACGTGATCCGCCGGGATGTTAGAGATGTGGCCACAGTCGTTTTGTGCGAGAGAGTGTGAAGAGAGTAACCCCAGCAAGCAACCGTGTAGGCTGGCCCGTCCTGACTATGTATATAGTGGAGCGGTTTCCTTTTCTCTCCATATGAACCTATCATATTGCGTACGTGCCACTGAAGAAAAAAAACTTTATTTATAAATGATGCAGCACCTACTACTCGTTCTCCTATAACCTTGCGCTTGGCATCTCCAAAATATTAACCTTACGATTGGCTCTTCGCCTCTTCGGGAAGTCGAGCAATAATGGTAGTGCAGTATATATCGTTCTCGCTATATGAGACCGAATGAATTGCTGCACGTCCACCACGTGGGCGAGGGTCGAGGGGCGAGGGAGAGTGCTACATACAGAGCAAAATGAGTGAATCTACACTCTAAAATACGTCTATATACATCAGTGTTTGGAGTATGTACTAGTAGTTCATATTGAAATCTACTAAAGGACATATATATTCCAAACAATATGATATAATCTCTATAACCAAGGTAGTAGGGACGAGGAGTAAATGGAGGGAGTAGTAAATTTTTCTCCTTGTCCTGCGAGCCACCGCGCGCATGGGCGAGGGAGCGGGCGTAAGGCGGAGCAAGCTTCACCTCATCCTGCAAGCCACCGCGCCCGTGGGCGGGGGAGACGGCATACTAAGCAAGCTTCTCCTCGTTCTGCGAGATGACGGGACACATCAAATTTACTCAAGTGTATAGAGCCTTGCCTCTAAGGTAGGCCCCACATGGTTTGCCTCTTTTTTAACATAACACGTCAAGTCGCAATTTGTTTGTTCACCCGTGGTAGACGATCCTCCCTCCACCAAGTGGACAACCAGTACACGTGCCAAATTACCACGTGGGCTGCCTTTTTCGTACAGAAATGAGCTCCACCGTGTACCCGCGCAGGTGTGGTTGGGAAAGAGACGGGAGTACGTGCACCGTGCATGCACCTCTTCTCTTCGTGCACGTCCCCCACCTACGTGGGTGTGTGTGAGAGATACAAACCGCGTTCGTGAGTGTTTTTTTTTGGGTGGGGGTTGATTTCGTGAATTATTTGTGGGAATATGTGTCGATGACATCTCAAACAAAATTTTGCATGCAAATGTGTGTGAAATGGAGGCCTATCCATATCATACATAGAGGGTCGGGCAATCCAGGAGAAGAGAGGGAGGGGTCATAGCTATCGATAGAGTCGAAGAGAGGATCAAGTGGGTGGGTGCGAGATCGATGAAGAGAGCCATCGAAATTGTGTGTGTGTGCAAGTCAAAGATATAGGGCGACTGGCCTACCGGAACGTTAGTGGGCACATGTCAAGTTTGTGTGTGGCAGGGAGACATGACTAGAGCGCTCGATGTATCGGTGTGTGTGGGGGGGAGGGGGTGGGGGGAGGGGTAGGCAGAGGCCTAACTATAGAGGTAGAATGACTCGTATATGTGTTGAGAAGGAGAGACCCAGCTATGTCTTGAGGGAGATCGGTCGACATCCATACATAACTGAAGGACGAGAAATATGATGGGACAGAGAGAGAGAGAGGAGAGAGAGAGGGAGGGAGAGGGAGGGAGAGGGGTAGAGTGGTGGATGGGTGATGGAGTTGCTTCTCGAAGATTGTGGGAGAGGCCTACTAGACAAACTGAGGGTGGAACTGCAATGTTATCAATAAGAGTGGGGATGTGTTTCTGTGTGTGCCTGTGCGTGATACATCTGTCGGGACGCATCCATGGATGATGAAGGGAAACCATGTGTTTGGTAAGCAAACCTAACTAGATCGGTAGATCAATTGTTGTTTGTCGGAGGAAGGGAGAGACACAACTAATGAGGTAGATCGATTGACGTGTGGGTAAAAACGAGTTATAAGGACCTAGCTAGCTAGAGATCGGTCGGTGTATGTCCATTTGTTAGAGGCAAATAAGGCCCAGGGAGACGGATAGACAGAGAGAATGGAGCTAGGAGGTGGTGCGAGAGGCCCAACTACTAGCTAGATAGGGGGAGGAGTGTGCGGTTGTGAGATCGATGAAAAGAGGGGCGAGAGTTTACACGTGTGTCTGACCGTATGAGAGACACGAGGCAAGGACACATAAAGGAGGAGATTGAATGTGTGTGTGTATGTTGTAGGCAGGCATCGCTGGAGAGGTTTATCAATCGGTGTGTGTCGGAAAGGAGTTGTGGAGACTCTGGGAGAACGACCTAAAGAAAAAAATGAATGTGCCCGGTGGATAGAATGCCGAGGGAGGGGGAGGGCGTGGAGGGCGTGTGCATGCACGAGAGAAAGTTAGTGGTAGCTACAAAGGTTAGAGGATTGTGTGGGTGTAAGAGACTAACAAAGATCATAATTTGATATGAAAGCGGATTCATATATTTGAATAGGAGATCATAGTGTTTTAAACATTGCATGCATGAATATAGCGGTGATACACGTGCTGTGCACATGTTATACCATAATGTGCTAATGCATGGCGTTTGCAACTCACAGCTAAATGCCGAACAATCTAAACCATACTATACATCAAACAATCTCACATTTTATTTGAATTTGTGATAATGTGTGGCGTTTGCAGCTTACAACTAAATATCGAACAATCTAAACAATACTATATATCGAACATTCTCACATTTGATTTGAATTTGTGGTAATGTGTGGTGTTTGCAACTCACATCTAAATACTTGTAGGCGTAGGGGGCGGGGCACCATACATAATGTGATAAACACATTATACATATGAGACATGGTTTAGATTATGAAGATCTAGCTAGAGCTAGAAATGTAATGTGATTTGAAATCAAAGTAAAGTGGATTCAAAAAATCTAGTTCGAGTTCATATAGTACACATAGTTCATATGTAACTCGAGACTAATCATGTGGTGTGCTGTGAAGATAATACAGAAACGATGGTTTAACTTGACAATAATGATGATTGTAGATCTTATTAAAACACAGAAACGAATTCAAATGCTTTGACTTCACAACAATCATCACTGTAGATCTTATTCAAATAGAGAAACAAATTCAAATTTAGTTCATATTGAAGCGGTAGTATATACGTTTGGAATGCACTAAAACGTTCATTTGAGTAGTAGGTTGCATGCATTATACACGTAGCGAAATATTTTAATTGAACATAACATGAATTCAAAGTTTTGAATGACATTTGTAGTGCGCATTGATTTGGTACAGTACACGTTAGGCTTGTCCGGAAATTTCAACCCGCGCCTTGTTAGCCCGAAATATTTAAGATATATCTTTGTCTCGTTGTGCTCCGACAACTCCCTCCATCTCAACCCACGCCTTGATATTCCGAAATTACAACGCGCGCGAAAACTCCCACCTCCTGTGAAATCCCGACACGCGAAATGCCCGTGGTACCCCTGAACCGAAAGAACCGCCTCAAATCGGTGGGGGTACTTTCGTAACTTACCCCACATTTCGGACAAGCGCGTCTCTAAGCCATGGTTCCCCACTTCCATCCCATCCGCCCACCCATTCGTACACTGAGGCCGCGAAAACCCGCGACGAAACCCCACACCCTGCTCTGTCCGCCACCCAGCCGGAGCCTCTTCCCCGACGACATCATCCACAGCAACACCTCGATGTCCCTCATCCACCGTACCGGATGAGGATCCGTCGTCGATCTCATCGTCCCGCCGGTTCAGCCACCCCGTCCTCCACCTCCAAGGAGCTGCCCCGACGTTCCCCTCGTCTTTCGCGCCACCTCCATTCCCACACCGCCGTCTTCACCAGCACCACCGGAAGAGCATCATCATCACCGTTTCCTCGGATGAAGTTGCGGCCTAATCGGCGCCACCAAAGAGGTTGTACACTAATCGCCGCATTTTCTTCTTGATTCGATCTCACGGTGCTGCCGGCACTCGGTTCCGAGCCGACACGGCGCGGCTCCATCCACGGCGGCGTCGCCGGCCACTTCCTCCACGGCGTTGCTCCCTCGGCGGCGACGTCCACATCAGTAGGAGCTGCTGCTGCTTTAGCTCTCGCTCGCGCTGCTGCTCTGCTCTTGCTCTCGGTCCCCTGCCTGGTCTGCTCTTGCTATTGCTCTTGCTCGCGCTGCTGCTCTCGCTCTTGCTCTTGCTTGCAATGCTGCTCCGATTTAGCTACACTTCAGTCGACTGAATCGACTTTTGGGTCAGTCGATTTTGAGGTGGTGGGGGGCTCGCCGGGGTGAAGGAAGAACCAGACGCAGCAGAGAGGGCGGCTTGCCGGAGAGGTGCCCCACTATCTATCTTAGGCTTCAGGATGGGGGCGGTGGTCGCCGGCGGTGGCGGGGCGGTGGCGTGGGGATCGCCGGAGAAAAAGCTCGGCACGGGGGGCCTAGAGGGATGGCCGGGGCGGCGGCGGACCGGCGGTGGGGAGTGTTTTCGGGGCAGGCGGGGCGGCGCACCGCCGGCCGCGGGCGGCGGGGGGCTGCTGTTTGGTTGGTCGTGGCTGGCGGCTCAAGGGGGGTGGAGGTTGAATATGAACCGCAGGCCCTTCATTTCGTGTCCAACGGCTGCAAAATCGACTGACCAGAGATGAAAAAGTCAGTCGACCGACGTGTAGCCTCACCTTGCTAGTGTGTTCAGCTTCGACGACAAAATTCAGTTTTGACAGCAAAATTCAGTTTCAACAGTTAAGTTCAGTTTTGACAGTTAAGTTCAGTTTCGACAGTTAAGTTCAGAGATGAGCGGCTGATGTATTTTACATCTAGAACTTTGTGGTTATGTATTTTACGTCATGTATTGGAGATGCTATTAGAATTCCACTCAGGTTAACGTTGTTCGTTGTCTCTCTTGTCCTGCTTCTGCCTCGGCGTCGTACAACTCACCGGAGCTGCTCCAACGACGAAACCCTCCATCACAGCGGAGCAGTACCTCGGGCTCCATCTCCAGACGCCTAAGATCTTCTTCCCCTCCTCCGATAGCAAAGTCAGCCGGAGCATCCTCACCGGCCAACCCAATCACACTGAGATCGACATGGCTTCGCCAAAGAGGTTGTACACTTGTTGCATCTCTTTTTTACTCTACATGTTATATATATTGTCCACTGAGCACACGGTTTGTTCCTTTAGTGTCTCCTTGAAAGAAAAAACGTAGGAATTTTAATTTTCACTTGCCCTCCTTTTCAAATTCCTATTCATGAAGCACAAGACTAAGAGATAGTAGCATAATAGCATTATAACCGTACATTTTCTTGTGGTTTGACTTAATCTCACCATGCTTCTTTGCATCGTGTGATCTTCCAGTTGTTGTGAATCAAACACCCAGATTGGCAGAAATCCTGTGTTTTGAAATTCTCTGTTTTGCACGTGCATTCCTATCCTATTCCTGTCTATTTCCTATCCCTGCATTGTTGGAATCCTCCAATTCAAACGAGCCCTTACAGAATTACTTCTCTTACTGATAGTTGTCAAAGAAAACCTTGCGTGGTTTGTCCCGCTCCTGCTGCGCCGTCGTCCACCCCAGCTCAGCTGCTCCAACGACAGAAGGGTCCAGCACAGCAGGGATCCGGCCTCCAGACTGTCTTTCGCCGCCTCAGATCTTCTTCCCCGCCGCTGGCAGCCATGAAAACTGCATTACCATCATCAACCGAGCAGATGACCTCGAGGACTACACGGGTCCGCAAGAGTGGTCGCACTCTTTCATGTCTGCTTACGTTATGCACCGCTTAATATTACATGCTACTTTATCGTCCTGTTAACCGGTTAAACTCTGAGTCAGATCCAAACTAATGGTCAAACTTGAGATTTTAAATGGTTGTGAGGTACATATCGGGGCCGCTATCAATAGTATTTATCTACTATCTGGTTAATCTCCTGTGTCTACTATGAGTTTCATGTTGGGTGGGAAACAAACAGTAAAGAAGCCATTATCTGTATTTTTTAACTGAAGCCATTATCTGCCTACTATTATTGGTTTTGGGTCTATCCACAGGTTGCTACCATCACTCTGGATTTCTGCATGCACTCCTTACATAATCTCACTATGTTTTATTCCTATGCATGACAGTTATTGTAAACAATGGAACTGAACACGTAGAGCAAAAGAGACGAGCCTTGCGTGGCAATAAAATTTCATGCAGAAGTCGCTCAATGGTAGGCGCAAAGGCAGCCCCCCTCCATGCATTTCGGATTGTAATCAAGGGGAAGATATCTGTTCTGAGGGGGATTCAGAAGGAGAATACAACTCCTATTTACCCCCTGAGGTCTTCGCTCTAACTTGGCATGCTGATGTTGGTTATATCATGCATATGGTGTCTTGCATTGCTTACTTTATACATCAAATATGTCATCCGCTTAGTTTAGACATCCTTTGTGCGAATGCCATCTGTTTAGTTTATTCATCGTTTATGTGAATTATGCAACGCCATCTTGTTTATCCAGGCATCATATATGTGAATTTTGCAATGCCATCCTGCTTAGCCAGTCATCTTATATGTAAATTATATCAGGCCATCCTTTTTTTCGTTACATATTACATTTGTCAACAATGTTAGTACATTCAACTGCTCTTCATGTGCATCAGCCATTTGACACGGTGATGGAAAATTCTGGAGTGAAAACAAGGTCTTCAGAGCAGACTATGCTATCTGACGAAGTGCATATCTCGCTGGTTACGGATAGCTCCTCAGAGGAGGATTCAAAGACATGACCAGTCCTATTCCCCCCCCCCCCGAGGTGTATGCTCTAACTTGGCAGGGTTATGTTGCTCATATCGTGCGTATGGTGTCTCGCATTGCTATGTCATTTGATTAGTTTAGACATGCTTTGTGTGAATGCCACCTATTCAGTGTCTAATTACCATATATGTGAATTATGCATTGCCATCTTGTTGCAAGACATTATATATGTGAATTATACAATGCTATCTTGTTGCAAAGGCATTATATATGTGAATTATGCAATGCCATGCTGTTTAGCCAATCATCATGTATGTGAATTATATCATGCTATCAATTTTTTTGTATTACGTGTTCCATTTGTCGACAACGTTTGTATATTCAACTACTCTTCCTGTGCATCAGCCATTTGAAGCGGTGATGGAAGTATCTGGAGTGAAAACAAGGTATTCAGAGCAGACAATGCTACCTGCTGAAGCAGACATCTTGTTGGTTACAAAGAGCTCCTCAAAGGAGGATTCAGAGACTGATGACCAGTCCTATTTCCCCTCTGAGGTCTATGCTCAAACTTGGTAGGGTTATATTACCCATGTCATGCATGTTGTCTTGCATTGCTTAGTTTTTACATCATATATGGATTGCCATCTGCTTACTTGCTTACTATATAAATCATATATTTGAATTATATCATTCCATCATGTTTATATAGTACATACACATCATCTATCTGAATTATGGCATGGCAACCCATTTAATAAAGACATCATATAGTTATATCATCTCATCCTGTTTAGTGTTTATAGTCATCATATTTTGAATTATGGCATTCTATCCGTGAATGTATGTGAATTATGGCATGCCAACCTATTTAATAAAGACATTATATAGTTATGTCATGTCATCCTGTTTACATAGTCTCATATTTTGAACTATGTCTTTCCATCTTTTTTAGTTAGCCATCATAATGTGAAACTGTGTCATGCTATCCTGTTTAGTTAGCCATCATATATGTGAAATTGTGTCATGCTATCCTGTTTGGTTAGACAACATAAATATGAATTATTTCATGCCCTCTTTTATTCCCCACTATCCATTGCACCTGTCTATCATACAATGTCTATACTTTCAATTACTTTTCTTCTTTATCAGCCATTTGAATTGGAGAGCGTGATGGCAGTATCTAAGGGAGTAACAACACGGTCTTCAGAAAAGATAGTGCTACAGTTGATGCAGATAGAACCACGGTTGTACTTGCCCAAGGACCAGATCCACCACACATAACCCAGACTCTCGCAGATTGTACCCCTACCCAGTTGGACAGAGAACCAGCTACACCCCTTCTAACCCCAACCCCGGCAGATAGTAACCCAGTTCCAGCTGACACAGCACCGTCTCCACCACAGAGCACCCAAACACGAGCAGTGACCAAAGCACGAGGACCACCACTCCGAATCCAAACTCAATGCTTAAAGGAGAAGAAGATTTGTTCTCAGGTCAGGTTGTGTAGCTATGGTTAATACTCTGCTCTTGCATTACTGTATTTACTCATACCAACTATTTTCAAATTTGAAGGATGGAATTGAAACTCCAATGGCGCAACAGGTATGTTTTAAACCTGTTTCTTTAACTGGTTTGCTGTTGTAACCTCCTCTATGTTGATTTCAGTTTCAATTGAATAAACAGTTATGTTCTCATGTCATGCACATTACAAGTGTTGTTATTGCTCTATAGTTACCCACACTTATATTCTGTCTATTCTGCTTTGTCTTGAACAAATATTATTTGAACTGTGTCTCTATCTTGATTTGGCAACAAAAACTAGAATGATATAGACCATAAAGTGACCATGGTACATAGATATATGTTTGTTTCATGACGTTATCCTGTCCACTTTACTACTGAACTCATTTACCAAAATGAGTTTCATATACAACATGGTAAACATGTGATGTGTCTGCTTGTTTCTCTTTTAGAATGCGGACAAAATATTGGAGAACAGTACCGCGTTATCCAATGGTAAAGGAAGTTATGCAGATAAGGTTCAAGATAGTGACATCGATCAGATGTGCTGCGACAGGAAGCTGAAGGACTGAGGAAGTCCCTACAAAATTCAGATGCATATTTTCTGGTGCAACAGCAAGCGTTGGAGGATTTAAGCGCCAAACAAGAGAAAGTTAATAAGCTTGCTAAGCATCTTGCCAGCATTATGGGTACCCAGGATATTGTTTCTTGAGATCTTCTGAAGTGGTTTCAGTTCTGGATTTGTTTTGCTGCGGCGTTTATTGCGCTGGTCGCCAACTTTGACAACCAGTGTATATGATACACTGCTTTGTTCCCTATATTTGCACTGGTGGCGAACTTTGATGCCCAGTGGATGTAATATGTGTAATAGCCGTGATAGCCTAGCGTTAGTTGCTTGCTTATTTATTTCCTTGTTGTCTTGTTTATTTGTTTGCTTGTAGTCATTGCAGTTCTTTTTCCGCGGTTAGCTAGTGGCCGCAATAACCTATTTTTTAAAACTAGGCCACAATAACCATGGGCTAATATTTACTGTAGTGACACTGGGCCTCCTACTGGCCGTAGAAATAGTGGGCCTTCTACGGGCCGTAGAAACAATGGGCCTTCTACGGGCCATAGAAACAATGGGCCTTCTGCGGGCCGTATCATCAATGGGCCTTATACGGGTCGTACGATCGATTGGCCAAACATGGGCCAAACAGACCGCATTATGGCCATAAACGGGCTAGAGTTGGAATCGTCCGTTCATGGGCGGACCATAACGGGCCATTGTTAATAGGCCGTATTTGATGACGCTATGAAAACGACCCAACGTATTAACGGACCACAAATGGGCCGACTGTAACCACGGGCTGAATTTGGCCCACAAGCAGAAAATGACAGTAACGGGCCGTAAGTAAACGAATGCTGGAAATGAGCCCAAGAATAAATGGGCTCTGAGAAGGCCGAAAGATAACATGGGCTGGAAACGGCCCAACGGAATAACGGGTCGTTAATGGGTATAAAGTGATACACTGTTCATTACGGGCCAGTTTCACCACGGGCCGTTAATGGGTGTAAAGTGATACACTGTTCATTACGGGCCAATTTGTGACGCCCCCGATTTGACCGTACACTAATCATGCACGCAAATGTGTACGATCAAGATCAGGGACTCACGGGAAGATATCACAACACAACTCTAAAACAAAAATAAGTCATACAAGCATTATAATACAAGCCAGGGGCCTCAAGGGCTCGAATACAAGTGCTCGATCACAGACGAGTCAGCGGAAGCAACAATATCTGAGTACAAACATAAGTTAAACAAGTTTGCCTTAAGAAGGCTAGCACAAAGTAACAACGATCGAAAAGGCAAGGCCTCCTGCCTGGGACCTCCTAACTACTCCTCGAAGCCGAACTCCACGTAGAATCATCCTCGGGATCTCTAGCTCCTGGACTCCAGCATCTGGTTGCGACAAACAGGTATAGAAAGGGGGAAAGAGGGAGAAAAGCAACCGTGAGTACTCATCCAAAGTACTCGCAAGCAAGGAGCTACACTACATATGCATGTGTATATGTGTAAAGGGCCATATCAGTGGACTGAACTGCAGAATGCCAGAATAAGAGGGGGATAGCTAATCCTGTCGAAGACTACGCTTCTGGCAGCCTCCATCTTGCAGCATGTAGAAGAGAGTAGATTGAAGTCCTCCAAGTAGCATCGCATAGCATAATCCTACCCGGCGATCCCCTCCTCGTCGCCCTGTTAGAGAGCGATCACCGGGTTGTATCTGGCACTTGGAAGGGTGTATTTTATTCAGTATCCAGTTCTAGTTGTCATAAGGTCGAGGTACAACTCCGGGTCGTCCTTTTACCGAGGGACACGGCTATTCGAATAGATAAACTTCCCTGCAGGGGTGCACCACATAACCCAACACGCTCGATCCCATTTGGCCGGACACACTTTCCTGGGTCATGCCCGGCCTCGTAAGATCAACGCGTCGCAGCCCCACCTAAGCACAACAGAGAGGTCAGCACGCCGGTCTAACACTATGCGCGCAGGGGTCTGGGCCCATCGCCCTATGCACACCTGCACGTTGCGTACGCGGCCGGAAGCAGACCTAGCCTAGTGGTGTTCCAGTCCAATCCGGCGCGCGCCACTCGGTCGCTGACGTCACGAAGGCTTCGGCTGATACCACGACGCCGGGATACCCATAACTACTCCCGCGTAGATGGTTAGTGCGTATAGACCAAATGGCCAGACTCAGATCAAATACCAAGAACTCGTTAAGCGTGTTAAGCATCCGCGAACGCCGACCAGGGCCAGGCCCACCTCTCACCTAGGCGGTCTCAACCTGCCCTGTCGCTCCGCCACAAAGTAACAGTCGGGGGCCGTCAGGAACCCAGGCCCACCTCTATCGGGATGGAGCCACCTGTCCTTTCAGCCCCCTCATCAGAATCACTTGCGGGTACTCCTCGAGCCGACCCGACTTTAGTCACCACATGTGTCATGTATATAATGTATATAGTATATACCCGTGATCACCTCCCGAAGTGATCACGGCCCAGTAGTATAGCATGGCAGACGGACAAGAGTGTAGGGCCACTGATGGAACACTAGCATCCTATACTAAGCATGTAGGATTGCAGGTAAGGGTAACAACTGTAGCAACAATGACAGGCTATGCATCAGGATAGGATTAACGGAAAGCAGTAACATGCTACACTACTCTAATGCAAGCAGTATAGAGAAGAATAGACGATATCTGGTGATCGAGGGGGGGCTTGCCTGGTTGCTCAGACAAGAAGGAGGGGTCGTCTTTGATGTAGTCGAACACACGAACATCGACAGGGGTCTCGGAGTAGAAGTAACAGAGGGGGAACACAATAAATAACAGAGCAATCAAATGTAACACAAAGCAAGACGCGGCGATACGTTGTGCTAGAGGTGACCTAACGTAGTGGTAGGTGATACCGGCGAAGGGGGGAAACATCCAGGAAAGTATCCCCGGTGTTTCGCGTTTTCGGACAGACGGACCGGAGGGGGAAAGTTGCGAGTTCGATAGGTTAGGGAGGTGTGGTGGACGAACGGACTGCGTATCCGGATTCTTCTCGTCGTTCTGAGCAACTTTCATGTTGAAAATATTTTAATCCGAGTTACGGATTAAAAGATATGATTTTCTAAAGATTTTATTAATTTCTGGAATTTAACTAATTATTTAAATTAATTCGAAAATGGATTTACGACATCAGCATGATGTCATGCTGACATCAGCAGTCAGCAGGGGTTGACTAAGTCAAACTGACATGTGGGTCCAGTGGGACCCACCTGTCATTCTCTGTTAGGTTAATTAGGGTTTAATTAAACTAATTCTGTTTAATTAAATTAATTATCTATTTAGATTAGTTTAAATAAGATTAATTAACCTAATTAATTTAGTTAATTAATTAATCAATTATTTTTATTTTTATTTTATTTATTTATTTATTAATTCTTATTAATGAATTTATTATTATCATTATTATTATTATTAATTTATTATTTTATTATTATTTATTATTTATTTATTTTTTGTTCTCAGGGGTGTGGGCCCCGTCTGTCATAGGTAAGGGGGGCCATTGGGGCCACTGGTCAGCGACCCAGCGGGTGGCCCCGGGGCGGTGCCACGTAGGCGGGTGCCGGAGAGAGCTCCTACGAGCCTCTCCCGTGGCGGCACTTCGCCGGAGACGGCCAGAAACGTGGCACAGGGGGTCTCCGGGCCTGCGGTTTGGACCTACAGGTGCGGTCCGGCATCGCGCACGCGACGGTAACAACGGCCGGCGCCGGGGACGGCCGGGGCATCGCCGACTTTGAGCGAGGTGGATGGCCAGTGCGGGCGAGGCCGAAGCCAGTGATGCGGGACGCGGGAGGAGGCGGCGCCAGGGGCGCGGGCTTTGCGGGTTTGCGGGCGCCGGAAGCACGAGCTGGCGCGGAGCTGCAGCGCGGGGTGGGGAGCAGCGCAGTACGGCGTGCACGCAGCGGCGGCCGGAGCTGGGCCGCGCGGGTGGGGCGCCGCGGCCGGGCGGGTGGCGGCGGTGGCCGTGGCCTGTGAAGGTCAGCACGGTTCGCGAGCAGGAGGCGAGAGGCAAACGCAGGGTAGACGAACGCGCAGGCGAGCGCGGCAGTGGGCGTCGGTGGCCGGGGACAGAGAACCAGGGGAGAGAGGGAGGGAGGCCGGAGCTCACGGCGGGGCCGTAGGGTCTTAGGCAGCGGGGCGCGGGGAGGAGGTCGGGGAAGCGGGCGACGAGGTCGGAGACGCGAGGCGATCCGAGCGGTGACGATGGCCGGCGACGGCGGGGCCTTCGGGCGGGCGACGTGCGAGGAAGAAGGACGGGTGAGGAGGAGGTCCGGTGACGGGGCGGGGCGGCATCGGGGACGGGCGCCGACGTCGGGGCGCGAGGCGCAGTCGTCGGGGGCGCGAGGCCTGGTCGTCGGGGTGGATCCCCGATCCAGATCGAGGGGGATTGGCAGGAGTGAGGGGGATCGTGCGGGAGGGGGGGAACGACGGGGTGTCGGTGGAGTGGATAAGGGAAGTGGGGGCGCGGGGTGGGCCGGCCCATTTGGGCGGCTGGGGGCCCGCGTGGATGGCCAGCTGGGCCAAAGGGCCCAGCGGGGGGTTCCCTTTTTTTGTATTTACTTGTTTTTTGTTTTTATTTCTTTTGTTTAGTTAACTCCATTTGTTTTGTCTTACTTTAAAAAACCTTTCTGTTTTATATCAGTTTCATTTTATATTTTAGTTTTATAAAATAGTTAATTAGCCCCTAAATTAGCATTAGCAATTATGCCACTGCCACAATTACCTTAGGTCCAAGATAAAATAGTTTAACAATTTAATATTTATAAAAGGCATTTAATTAATGTCTTAGCTACTGTTTTAATTATTTTAGAGCCTTTCAACATTTTATAAAAGTGTGGTTTCCCCACAATAATTACCTATGCATTATATGGCAACACCCCAACATTTTAGTTTTAATATTTGAAAATCTTTGCCATTTGACTTTAATTCAATTTTAAATTTGAATCGGTTTTGAACTAACCCGAGATTAACTACAGTGACAGAGGTGACGTGGCATCATTAGCAAGGAATTACCGTAGTCTAATTATCCGGGCGTCACACAATTTCACCACGGGTCGTTAATAGGCCAAGAGTTACATAGGGCCTCATATGGGCCGAAAGACGTCATGGGCCATACATGCGCCAGAAGTGAAAACGGGCTGGAATCATATTGGATGGCCCAGATGACGCTACTGGGCCTAATTCGGATAGGGCGTAACGGGCCTTGGGCTAGCGGGCTGTAAATGGGCTATATGCGAACATGCCGTTAACAGGCTTTCCATGGGCCGGCCCGCCACCTTTTGACCAAGTCAAACGGGCTGGCCTTTTCACAGGAATGGGCCTTTGTTGGGCCGTGCCACGTGTCGACGTATCATAGGCGCCTTCCGTCCAATGAGTGGATGACATCAGTCCCAACGATGAGCCGACACGTGTTTCCTCCAGCCAATGATGATTTTACACATGGAAAATCCCCATTGGTCGGGGCTGTTAACGGGTTATCGGATCCAAAACCCGACCCGATAGCTTAACGGCGTTCCGTTACGGTGGATGCCACGTGTCGGTCACCCTTGACGAAAGCACTTCTGTGACGCGCGATTTATCGTCATGGAAGTGGACACTTCCGTGATGATAATTTTGGTAATGTCATGGAACACTTCTACGACAGCACAGGTATGACTATCTTGATTCTGTCTAAAATCGTCATGGATGTACATGCATGACAAAAAACGCGACCTACTGTGACAAACACGTATCATCACGGAAGTGTATTTTTTTGTAGTGTGGATAGTCGCACATCGAGCGTAAGAGGTCCTCCAACTTGCGGATAATGCCTTTGAGTGCGGTGATATGCTCCTTCAACAAAATATTTTCACGTGTGAGATACTTGTTTTGTATATGAGCTAACTCAATCATCTTGAAAGCTTCAATCTCAGTTGGGGTAAGAAGATTGTGATCAAGTTGAAGGATGTCTTCTGCTGCCTGAGCTTGATCCTCCGTGGCCTTCTTGATCCCTTCATCCTTGTTGATCTCCATGGGTTCTTCCCTCTTCAGCTCTATCTTCATTAGCCAAGCATCGTTGTCACCATTGTTGGAGGAGGGGGACGACATGATGCCTGGCCTTGACAACCCTGACAGAAAACAGCTCGAAACAAGAACAGAAGATAATTGCTTGATACAGTGGTTAAAACCTTCGGGAGAATATATAATGAATTTTTACCGACCAAAATACGTTCGTGCAAGAAAACGGAGTCCGGAGAGCGCACGAGGTGCCCACGAGGTAGGGGGTGCGCCCTCCACCCTCGTGGAGCCCTCGTGTCCTTCCCAGACTGCTTCTTATTTTTCTATTTTTCTAAATATTCCAAAACGGGAAAAAATGCCATTAGAACTGTTTTGGAGTCAGTCTACTTACCGTACCACATACCTATTCCTTTTCGGAGTCTGAAACTTTCTGGAAAGTGTCCCTTATGTATTCCTCCAGGATTACGGTTTCAATAACATTGGTTTCAACATTTATAGGATTACCTGAGATATAATGTTTAATTCTTTGACCGTTCACCACCTTCAGATTTGTGCCCTCGAAGTTGTTGATTTTTATGGCACCGGAACGATAGACCTCCTCGATAACGTAAGGACCTTCCCATTTAGAGAGAAGTTTTCCTGCAAAAAATCTTAAACGAGAGTTGTATAGCAATACATAATCACGTACATTAAACTCACGCTTCTGTATTCTTTTGTCATGCCATCTTTTAACTTTTTCTTTAAACAATTTGGCATTCTCATTGGCTTGGGTTCTCCATTCATCAAGTGAGCTAATGTCAAATAACCTCTTCACACCGGCAAGTTTGAAATCATAGTTGAGCTCTTTAATGGCCCAATATGCCTTATGTTCTAGTTCGAGAGGTAAGTGACATGCTTTTCCATAAACCATTTTATACGGAGACATTCCCATAGGATTTTTATATGCAGTTCTATAGGCCCATAATGCATCATCAAGTTTCTTGGACCAATTCTTTCTAGATCTATTAACAGTCTTTTGCAAAATTAATTTAAGCTCTCTATTACTCAATTCTACTTGACCACTAGACTATGGGTGATAAGGAGATGCAATTCTATGATTAACATCATACTTGGCAAGCATTTTACGAAAAGCACCATGAATAAAATGTGAACCACGATCAGTCATTAAATATCTAGGGACTCCAAACCTCGGAAAAATAACTTCTTTAAGCATCTTAATAGAGGTGTTATCATCAGCACTACTAGTTGTAATAGCTTCTACCCACTCAGTAACGTAATCAACAGCAACTAAAATATGTGTATATCCATTAGAGGCAGGAAACGGTCCCATATAATCAAAGCCCCAAACATCAAATGGCTCAATAACAAGTGAATAATTCATAGGCATTTCTTGACGTCTACTAATATTACCAATTCTTTGACATTCATCACAAGATAAGACAAACTTACAGGCATCCTTGAAGAGAGTAGGCCAATAAAAACCGGATTGCAATACCTTATGTGCAGTTCTATCTCCAGCGTGGTGTCCTGCATAAGCCTCGGAGTGACACTTGCGTAGGATCTGTTCCTGTTCATGCTCAGGCACACAACGTCTAATAACACCATCTACTCCTTCTTTATAAAGATTTGGGTCATCCCAAAAGTAATGTCTCAAATCATAGAAAAACTTTTTCTTTTGCTGGTATGTGAAACTAGGTGGTATAAACTTAGCAACAATGTAATTAGCATAATTAGCATACCAAGGAGCAGTACGAGAAGCATTTATGACATTTAATTGTTCATCAGGAAAGCTATCATCAATAGGTAGTGGGTCATCAAGAACATTTTCTAACCTAGACAAGTTGTCTGCAACGGGGTTCTCAGCTCCCTTTCTATCAATAATATGTAAATAAAATTCTTGTAGCAAGAGGACCCATCTAATAAGTCTAGGTTTAGCATCTTTCTTTTCCATAAGACATTTAATAGCAGCATGATCCGTGTGAATAGTTACTTTAGAATCAACAATATAAGGTCTGAACTTATCACAAGCAAATACAACTGCTAGGAATTCTTTCTCAGTAGTAGCATAATTTCTCTGGGCATTGTCTAGAGTTTTACTAGCATATTGAATAACATTTAATTTCTTATCAACTCTTTGCCCTAGAACAACACCTACAGCATAATCGCTAGCATCACACATAATTTCAAATGGTAAATTCCAATCGGGTGGCTGAACGATAGGTGCAGAAATCAATGCTTTCTTAAGTATTTCAAATGCTTCTACACAATCATCATCAAAGAAAAATGGTATATCTTTTTGTAATAAATTAGTCAGAGGCTGAGAAATTTTTTAGAAGTCCTTAATAAACCTCCTATCAAATTCGGCATGACCAAGGAAACTTCTTATACCTTTGATGTCCTTGGGACATGGCATCTTTTCAATAGCATCAACTTTAGCTTTATCAACTTCAGTGCCTCTTTCAGAAATTTTATGCCCCAAGACAATACCTTCATTAACCATAAAGTGGCACTTCTCCCAATTCAAGACAAGATTAGTGTCTTCACATCTCTGCAAAACTCGATCAAGGTTGCTTAAGCAATCATCAAAAGAGGATCCATAAACAGAGAAATCGTCCATGAAAACCTCACAAATCTTTTCACAAAAGTCAGAGAATATAGCCATCATGTGTAACATCCCAAATTTTCAATTTGGAATGTTATACATAGATCATCTTTACATAATATATTTTGTTGCATTTTGACAAATCCTCGATAAATCCTAAGCAACTCAAGGACCCTCGGAGAGAGTTGGGGATTTTCTCGATTTTTCATATTTGATTTTATCAAATAATAAAACGAGGATTTTGGTTTTAATTATTTTCTCTCCGGAAAAATAATTCATTTTAAAAATAAATGAGAGGAGAAAATATGACTTCTCCAAAACAATTGAAATATTGGAGGAAAAATATTAAAATCATATATTGGAGTTTATTTGGATTTTATTTGCAATTTTAATTGCATTAAAAAATTGCATGTTTTCAAAACTGCATTTTTGTGTAAAAACAATGTTCACCCTGTTCTAATTATTTTAACTAGACGGGGAAAATTTGTTTTATCTTTTTTGGATTTTTATTTATTTTTCTATGAATTTTTCGGCGGAATGTTTAAAAAAAAACAACGCGCCGCGCCTGACCGGGCCGAGGCCCAGCCGAGCGGCCGGCCCATCCCGCCGCGTCTCTCCGCGCGTACGCCGCCCGCCGCCGCCGTGTCCGGCTCGGACTCCGCCGGAGCCCCGCCGCCTTGCCCCTCCTCCAAGCAGGCCCCCCCTCTTATAAGCCGCCGCCCCCCCCCCCCTTCACCCCGTACCCGCACCCCCGAGCCCCGCCCAAGCCGCCGCCGCCGGAAGCCCGCAGCGCCGCCGCCCCGAGCCGCCCCTCGCCGCCCGAGCCCCGCCGCACCCCGCCGCCCCTCGCCGAGCCCCGCCGGAGTTTCGTTCCGACGAGGTACCGATCCGATGCCGTTTGCCGGTTTTCTGAAAAAAAGAAAGAAAACCGTTCGTTTTTTTAAAAAAACCCTAGATCGGTTTATTTCTTCGGTTTTATCATTTAGAGAAGGTTCACCGATCCGTTCGTTTTAACGAACGCGTTCGTCGGATTTTCTCTGTTAACGAACATCCGTTCTTTAACCGTTCGTCAGTTTTTCTTTTTCGTTGGATTTTTCACGGTTATTTCAGATCTCGATTTCTGATCGGATCTTCGTTTTCGCTTAACTTTTCGCTCGTTTATCGGAATCAGGCGATTCAAGCGCCTAGAGTTTCGTCTCGAAATTCTCTTTCCGTTTAACCTACTCAACCATGTTTTGCTACTGTAAAATTTGACCTAGATCCAGATTAGTAAACGAAGCTTGTTTCTTTCGCCGTTTGACTTTCGTTGCTTCGTTCGAGTTGATTCTTTTTGCAAACCGGAGTTCTCACGTTGAACTTTCTGGTTGGATCTTTCATTCGAGTTTTACCTGTGCATTAGATGAGTACTTATTGTTTGCTTGTTTGTTCGCGATAGAGTACCCGGAGTGCGCCGCTTGTTACTTCGAATCGCTAGGTTTCGCGGATCATCAGCAAGGCAAGTAACACTTTGATCATACCTTTTCCATACCCAGTTTTCATTGCATTAGATCAATCCTCAAACATTGCATGATTAGGATCTAATTACATTGTGGGTATTGGGAAGTAGTTGAGGTACTACCTATTACCTGTTTTATTTATCAAACCCTTGGGAGTTACTTCTACGTTGCTATTATATTGCCATGCTATGCTCGTAGACGTGGATTGGGTTTGAGTGATATTCATGATAGATGTGAGATTGTTAATAATGGTTTACTTAAGGTGGCAACTAAAACTCACATATGGGTGGATTAAGGTACTTGGGTATTCCAGGATTGCCTGTTTTTCTTTTGGCCCGCCACCCAGGCTCAAAGGGATCATAAGATTATTCATGCTAGAAACTTCCGTGTGCAGCCACAAGCTATTATGGGCGCTAGCATAGTTGACTAAGTAGTGTGAACTCTTACAGTGGTAGACTAGCAGATGTAGGGGAAAGTAGGTGTAACTGTCTACCCATACGTAAGGTGCAAACACTTCTGAAAGACTGTGTCTCGGTCATCCGTTACTCAAACACCATGTAGTGCGAGTAATCCAACGGAGGAGATCGAGTCTTGTGGGGAAAAGTGCGCAAACCTCTGCAGAGTGTACAAACTAATCATGGTTAGCCGTGTCCCCGGTTATGGACAACTTGAGTATCTAGTACTTGGATTATCATGTGAATCTCATCACCATGTTACTTTTAATTAACTTTGTTGGGTTAATGATGACACTTAATTGGGATTGAGATGCTGTCAACCATCTCAATGTTCAACAACCACCATGATAGTTAAATAAAATTTATTCCTTTGTAGTAGGGAAAAATTGGCTTTTCGCAAAAACTTTAACCATAGAGCTTTCCACCAGCCATATATGCATGTAGTATAGCATTATCATGTTCATTATTCTCTATGTGTTATTTTGCCAGCATATTCCATGTGCTGACCCGTTTTTCAGGCTGCAACGTTTCATGTTGCAGACTTTTCAGACAACGAGTAAGGTGCTTTAGGTCGTGGTCTTATACTCAGTGATGCCGCTGGAGTTGATGGACTCACTTATCTTCCAAGTCTTCCGCTGTTATCGTATTTAGATGGCCTGAAGCCATATTTATCATACTTATTCTCTTTGGAGATATTCGATGTAATAAGTGTGTGATTGCTACTCTGTTATAAATCCTCCATTTGTACTGTGTGTGTCAGCATTACTGATCCAGGGATGACACTGGTGCACAGCAACACAGACCATTTTAGGTCTGGTCGCTACAAAGGTGGTATCAGAGCACACGCTGACTGTAGGACACGACCACTAAGCTTAAGCCCTAGAAAGCTTCTCTCTTCTCATTTCTAACCTCTCTCCACTTTCTACTCTTTAGGAATGGCGGATACAAGGAGCAAGTTCATGCAACCAGATGAAGACACGCCTTTTGGACGACACTTGAAGGAAGTCACTAAGTACTTGAACATAGGAATACCAAGCATCACCGGAACCTACAACGCCACATTACCCGAAGAGGAGAGCTGGAAGATTCAAGTTCACATTCCAGGAAGGACGTTTGTGCCAGTTACTGAACCCGTAAGATTGGTTTTCGAAACACCAACCTGGAGTTTAGGCAAGAGCATGGCCGCTCACATCGCTATGGGACGCATTGGAGAAGTCTACCACAGGGAGCTTAAGGATACTATTTATCAGATTTGTGGACGCCGAGACGAGCAATGGGAGATGATCAGAACCAAGAAGGATGGATCAATTGCAGCTTTCATCCAGGAGCAAAACCAACACATTCGTCGCCAGGAGAACCAGATGTGCTCAGACAAAGAAGAACTGAAGAAGGCATTGACGAAGATCAAGGAGCTGGAGGAAGAACTCAAGGCTACACGCGAGGATTATTTGGAGGAAATCGTCGCACTAGTAGGGAAGAATGGCGACCTGGAGAAGAAGATTGGAGTATTCATGGGAAATCCAGTGCCAAAAGCAAAAGATGACGAATGCACTTGCCCGGATAACTACATCATCATCGACGACACCGACTCGGAACCAAGTGAAGATGACTTTGTTGATGAAGCTGGAGCAGACATCATGGAGTCTTCAACTGATTAGAGTTTCTAGTAGACCACCATATCAGTAGTAGTTTTCCCCCATTTAATAGTATAGTTCGAGCACCTTGTAACGCTAGTTAGATCGATTGTATGCCTTGTTTGAATTGATTGAGTGATATTGATTGTATTTGTCTCATGAGCATATGGGTAGTGTTTTCTCTCTAGACCTCATTCTATTCTTAACTCTCATCTTTTCTAACCCATCAGATGCCTCCGAGACGCGACACCGGATTTGTTTTCCCATCGGAGATCACCCAATTGATCCAGCAACAGAATGCCCTGATGCAAGTGTTAGTGCAGAACCAAGGCAACAACAACAACAACAACAACAACAACAACAACAACAACAACAACAACAACAACAACAACAACAACAACAACAACAACAACAACAACAACAACAACAACAACAACAACAACAACAACAACCCACTGCCACCACCACCTGTTGATCACTTAGCCCGTTTCTTGAGGCTAAACCCGCCGGTGTTTTCCAGTAGCACCGAGCCGATTGTTGCAGATGATTGGCTCCGCAAAGTTGGAAGGGAGTTGACCACTGCAGGATGCAAAGATGCGGAAAGAGTGCGTTTTGCCGCACATCAGCTTGATGGACCCGCAGCATCATGGTGGGAGAATTACACCGCCACACACCCTATTGACACTGTCACATGGGACCAGTTTTAGCAAGCTTTCCGTACAGCTCATGTTTCAGCAGGAGCTATGGCTATGAAGAAGCGTGAGTTTCGCAACCTACGCCAAGGAGGACGCACCGTAGGCCAGTATGTGGAGGATTTCAGTAAGTTAGCACGTTATGCACCAGATGACGTTGCTACAGATGCAGCCAAGCAGGAGAAATTTTTGGAAGGACTGAATGATGAACTGAGTATGCAGTTGATGGTAGCAACTTTCAACAACTACCAGGAGTTGGTAGATAGAGCTCTCATGATTGAAGGGAAGCAGCAGCAGATTGAAAACCGTAAGAGGAAGTATGGACAAGGGAAGTATAACTCTGGAGCTCAGCAGAAGCCACGATTTGCCCCGAAACCGGGAGGACAGTTTCAGCATACCCATGGAGGAGGTAGTTCGCACAACCATAATGGCTCTAAGAATGGTAATGGGAATGGAGGAAGCAACGGACAGAACCGCACCAACCCATCTACCCCAGCCAAGAGGGACCTGAGCCAAGTCACTTGCTTTAAGTGCCAGAAGACTGGACATTATGCCAATGAATGTCCTGAAGCCCAGAATGGAAATGGCAATGGAAGCTCTGGGAAGAAGCCGAACCCGTTCAACAAAGGACATGTGAACCACGTGAGCGTGGAGGAGGTTGAAGCACAGTCTGATGCAGTAATAGGTAAGTTTTTGGTTAAGTCATTTACTGCAATCGTTCTTTTCGATACTGGTGCATCGCATTCATACATATCAAGGGGATTTGTGGATAAGTTTAAGTTGCCCACGAAAGTTCTCAGAACACCTATGTTAGTAACCTTGCCAGGAGCAGAGTATATGGCAAGCCAAGGATGTTTTCAGATGCCATTGGCCATTGGTAGGCATGTTTTCCCCTCAGACCTAATAATTTTGGAGTCGCAAGGCTTGGATGTGATTTTGGGAATGGATTGGCTATCGATGTATGGAGGAAACATCGATTGCGCCAGTAAGTCGATTTTGCTTACCACCCCAGAAGGAAAAAGGATCAAGTATGTATCCCGGCATATGCCGAAGAGGACTCAAGTGAACTCCTTATCAGGAGTTGTACAGGAGGAAGTACCAGTGGTGAAGGATTACCCGGATGTATTTCCAGAAGAGTTGCCAGGCATGCCACCAGATAGAGACATTGAGTTTTTTATTGAACTTTTGCCAGGCACAGGGCCAATATCTAAGAGACCGTACAGGATGCCCGCAAAAGATTTGGAGGAAATTAAGAAGCAGATCAAGGAGTTACTGGATAAAGGCTATATTCGCCCAAGTTCGTCACCTTGGGGATCACCAGTACTCCTAGTGGAGAAGAAAGATGGATCGTTGAGGATGGTTGTTGATTACCGTGGATTGAATGAAGTGACCAACCAAAACAAGTACCCACTGCCGATGATCAATGATCTGTTTGACCGCCTACAAGGAGCTAAAGTATTTTCCAAGATCGATCTACGATCAGGGTACCATCAGTTAAAGATTCGAGAGCAGGATATACCTAAGACGGCTTTTACCACCAGGTATGGACTATATGAGTATACCGTTATGTCATTCGGACTGACTAACGCACCTGCCTATTTCATGAACCTGATGAACAAAGTGTTTATGGAGTTTTTGGATAAGTTCGTCGTGGTGTTCATTGATGATATTTTAGTCTTTTCCAAGAATGAGGAAGAGCATGAGGAGAATTTGCGATTGGTACTTGAGAAGCTCAGAGAACATCAGTTATATGCCAAGTTCAGCAAATGTGAATTTTGACTGAAGGAAGTTGGATTCCTCAGACATGTTATTTCTGGAGAAGGAGTAGCAGTAGACCCTGCCAAGGTTGACACAGTGACAAGTTGGGAATCACCCACGTCAGTTGGAGAGATCCGGAGTTTTCTTGTACTTGCAGGATACTACAGGAGGTTCATCGAGAATTTCTCGAAGATGTCTAAACCCATGACTGAGCTATTGAAAAAGTACACTAAGTTCAATTGGACTGAGGATTGTGAAGCTAGTTTCCAAGAGTTGAAGAAACGATTGGTTACATCACCAGTGTTGATTCTGCCAGATCAACGCAAGGATTGTGAAGTTTATTGCGACGCTTCTCGTCGAGGACTTGGAGCAGTGCTTATGCAGGAAGGAAGAGTTGTGTCATATGCTTCACGACAACTTAAACCCCATGAGAAGAATTATGCTACACATGATTTGGAGTTAGCAGCCGTGGTGCATGCGTTGAAGACATGGAGACATTTTCTCATCGGAAACCATTGTGAGGTGTACACGGATCACAAGAGTTTGAAGTATATTTTCACGCAGAAAGAGTTAAATCTCAGACAGAGGAGATGGTTGGAGCTCATTAAGGATTATGATATGAGATTGCATTATCACCCAGGAAAGGCTAACGTAGTAGCAGACGCGTTGAGCCGCAAGAGTCATGTCAACACCCTCATGACAGGAGAGTTACCTCAGGAGTTAGCAGAGGACCTTCGCGAGCTATGTTTAGAGATAGTCCCAAGAGGCTATTTAGTGACACTGGAGATTCATTCTACCTTGATGGAAAGGATCAGAGAAGCCCAGAAGACAGACAAGGAGATTGACGAGATAAAGGAGAAGATGAGAAAAGGAAAAGCCAAAGGATTTCGTGAGGATGAGCACGATACCTTATGGTTTGAGGACCGCGTTTATGTGCCCAATGATCCGGAGATCAGGAAGTTGATTTTGCAAGAGGCCCATGATTCACCGTATTCGATTCACCCAGGGAATACCAAGATGTATTTGGATCTGAAAAATACTTTCTGGTGGACCGGAATGAAGAAGGATATTGCGGAGTATGTAGCAGTTTGTGATGTATGTCAGAGAGTGAAGGCAGAGCATCAGAAGCCAGCAGGATTGCTACAACCATTGCCAATACCCGAATGGAAGTGGGATAAAATAGGCATGGATTTTATCACCGGATTGCCAAGGACTCGTTCAGGCTATGACTCAATATGGGTTGTAGTCGACCGTTTGATGAAAGTGGCTCATTTCATTCCAGTGAAGACCACTTACACCAGTGCTAAGTTGGCAAAGATATACATGACCAGGATCGTATGTTTGCATGGAGTTCCGAGGACCATTGTATCAGACAGAGGAACCCAGTTTACCTCGAAGTTTTGGAAGCAGTTACATGAAACATTGGGAACCAGGCTAGAATTTAGTACAGCCTTTCACCCACAGACCGATGGACAGACAGAGAGAGTCAATCAGATTTTGGAGGACATGTTGAGAGCTTGTGCACTAGATTATGGATCTAGTTAGGACGACAATTTGCCATATGCAGAGTTTTCTTACAACAACAGTTATCAAACCAGTTTGAAGATGGCCCCTTTCGAAGCTTTGTACGGAAGAAGGTGTAGAACACCGTTGTTATGGGACGAGGTTGGAGACCGTCAGTTGTTTGGACCAGATTTGATTAAGGAGTCTGAACAGAAAGTGAGGCTGATTCGCGATAGGCTCAAGGTAGCCCAGTCCAGGCAGAAGAGTTATGCTGATTCTAAACGAAAGGAGACAATTCACGAAGTCGGAGACAGAGTTTATCTTCGAGTATCACCACTTCGAGGAGTGAAGCTCTTTGGAGTTAAGGGAAAGCTAGCGCCCCGTTTTATCGGACCATACAGAGTTTTGGAACGTATGGGAGAAGTTGCCTACAAGCTGGAATTGCCCGAAGGATTGTCAGGAGTTCATGATGTATTTCACGTTTCCCAGTTGAAGAAGTGCCACGCAGAGATGGCTGAGATACCACTGAGAGATACTGTGCCGCTGGAAGCGATTCAGCTGGAAAGTGATTTGACCTATGAGGAGAAACCAGTTAAGATTCTCGAATATGTCAGCCGAGTCACCCGCAGCAAGGTTATCAAGTTTTGCAAAGTCCAGTGGAGTCACCACACGGAAGATGAAGCCACCTGGGAGCGAGAGGAAGATCTACGGAAGGACCACTCCCACCTGTTTTCTAGCCAACCCGAATCTCGAGGGCGAGATTCTTTTTAAGGGGCGTAGGTTTGTAACATCCCAAATTTTCAATTTGGAATGTTATACATAGATCATCTTTGCATAACATATTTTGTTGCATTTTGACAAATCCTTGATAAATCCTAAGCAACTCAAGGACCCTCGGAGAGAGTTGGGGATTTTCTCGATTTTTCATAATTGATTATCAAATAATAAAACGAGGATTTTGGTTTTAATTATTTTCTCTCCGGAAAAATAATTCATTTTAAAAATAAATGAGAGGAGAAAGTATGACTTGTCCAAAACAATTGAAATATTGGAGGAAAAATATTAAAATCATATATTGGAGTTTATTTGCAATTTTAATTGCATTAAAAAAATTGCATGTTTTCAAAAATGTATTTTTGTGTAAAAAAAAATGTTCACCCTGTTCTAATTATTTTAACTAGACGGGGAAATTTTGTTTTATCCTTTTTGGATTTTTCTTTATTTTTCTATGAATTTTTTCGGCGGAATGTTTAAAAAAAAACAACGCGTCGCGCCCGACCGGGCCGAGGCCCAGCCGAGCGGCCGGCCCATCCCGCCGCGTCTCCTCCGCGCGTACGCCGCCCGCCGCCGCCGTGTCCGGCTCGGACTCCGCCGGAGCCCCGCCGCCTTGCCCCCTCCTCCAAGCAGGCCCCCCTCTTATAAGCTCCCCCCCTTCACCCCGTACCCGCACCCCGAGCCCCGCCCATGCCGCCGCCGCCGGAAGCCCGCAGCGCCGCCGCCCTGAGCCGCCGCCCCGCTCGCCGTTCGCCGCCGGAGCCGCCCGAGCCCCGCCGCACCCCGCCGCCCCTCGCCGAGCCCCGCCGGAGTTCCATTCCGACGAGGTACCGATCCGATGCCGTTTGCCGGTTTTCTGAAGAAAAAAAAACCGTTCATTTAAAAAAAACCCTAGATCGGTTTATTTCTTCGGTTTTATCATTTAGAGAACGTTCACCGACCCGTTCGTTTTAACGAACGCGTTCGTCGGATTTTCTCTGTTAACGAACGTCCGTTCTTTAACCGTTCGTCAGTTTTTCTTTTTCGTTGGATTTTTCACGATTATTACAGATCTCGATTTCTGATCGGATCTTCGTTTTCGCTTAACTTTTCGCTCGTTTATCGGAATCAGGAGATTCAAGCGCCTAGAGTTTCGTCTCGAAATTCTCTTTCCGTTTAACCTACTCAAACAAGTTTTGCTGCTGTAAAATTTGACCTAGATCCAGATTAGTAAACAAAGCTTGTTTCTTTCGCCGTTTGACTTTCGTTGCTTCGTTCGAGTTGATTCTTTTTGCAAAACGGAGTTCTTAAGTTGAACTTTCTGGTTGGATCTTTCATTCGAGTTTTACCTGTGGATTAGATGAGTACTTATTGTTTGCTTGTTTGTTCGCGATAGAGTACCCGGAGTGCGCCGCTTGTTACTTCGAATCGCTAGGTTTCGCGGATCATCAGCAAGGCAAGTAACACTTTGATCATACCTTTTCCATACCCAGTTTTCATTGCATTAGATCAATCCTCAAACATTGCATGATTAGGATCTAATTACATTGTGGGTATTGGGAAGTAGTTGAGGTAGTACCTATTACCTGTTTTATTTATCAAACCCTTGGGAGTTACTTCTACGTTGCTATTATATTGCCATGCTATGCTCGTAGACGTGGATTGGGTTTGAGTGATATTCATGACAGATGTGAGATTGTTAATAATGGTTTACTTAAGGTGGCAACTAAAACTCACATATGGGTGGATTAAGGTACTTGGGTATTCCAGGATTGCCTGTTTTTCTTTTGGCCCGCCACCCAGGCTCAAAGGGATCATAAGATTATTCATGCTAGAAACTTCCGTGTGCAGCCACAAGCTATTATGGGCGCTAGCATAGTTGACTAAGTAGTGTGAACTCTTACAGTGGTAGACTAGCAGATGTAGGGGAAAGTAGGTGTAACTGTCTACCCATACGTAAGGTGCAAACACTTCTGAAAGACTGTGTCTCGGTCATCCGTTACTCAAACACCATGTAGTGCGAGTAATCCAACGGAGGAGATCGAGTCTTGTGGGGAAAAGTGCGCAAACCTCTGCAGAGTGTACAAACTAATCATGGTTAGCCGTGTCCCCGGTTATGGACAACTTGAGTATCTAGTACCTGGATTATCATGTGAATCTCATCACCATGTTACTTTTAATTAACTTTGTTGGGTTAATGATGACACTTAATTGGGATTGAGATGCTGTCAACCATCTCAATGTTCAACAACCACCATGATAGTTAAATAAAATTTATTCCTTTGTAGTAGGGAAAAATTGGCTTTTCGCAAAAACTTTAACCATAGAGCTTTCCACCAGCCATATATGCATGTAGTATAGCATTATCATGTTCATTATTCTCTATATGTTATTTTGCCAGCATATTCCATGTGCTGACCCGTTTTTCGGGCTGCAACGTTTCATGTTGCAGACTTTTCAGACGACGAGTAAGGTGCTTTAGGTCGTGGTCTTATACTCAGTGATGCCGCTGGAGTTGATGGACTCACTTATCTTCCAAGTCTTCCGCTGTTATCGTATTTAGATGGCCTTAAGCCATATTTATCATACTTATTCTCTTTGGAGATATTCGATGTAATAAGTGTGTGATTGCTACTCTGTTATAAATCCTCCATTTGTACTGTGCGTGTCAGCATTACTGATCCAGGGATGACACTGGTGCACAGCAGCACAGACCATTTTAGGCCTGGTCGCTACATCATGCATCTTTGAAAGGTAGCAGGTGCATTACATAAACCAAAAGGCATAAGTCTATAAGCAAAAGTACCGAAAGGGCAAGTAAAAGTGGTCTTAGCTTGATCATCAGCTGACACAGGTATTTGAGAGAAACCAGAATAACCATCTAGAAAGCAAAAATGTGTATGTTTGGATAATCTTTCTAGCATTTGATCAATAAAAGGTAAGGGGTAATGATCTTTTTAGTAGCTTTATTTAATTTTTGGAAATCAATTACCATCCTATATCCTGTAATAATTCTTTGTGGAATCAATTCATCTTTATCATTAGGACTGACAGTAATACCTCCCTTCTTGGGGACACAATGGACAGGACTTACCCACTGACTATCAGCAACATGATAAATTATACCTGCCTCAAGGAGCTTTAGTATTTCCTTTCTTACCACTTCTTTCATCTTAGGATTCAGCCATCGTTGGTGATCAATAACTGGTTTGGCATCTTTCTCCAAATTTATTTTGTGTTGGCATAGAGTGGGACTAATCCCTTAAGATCATCAAGAGTATATCCAATAGCAGCATGGTGCATCTTCAGAGTTTTCAATAATTTTTCTTCCTCCTTCTCTGAAAGTTTAGCACTAATAATAACAGGATATATCTTCTTTTCATCAAGATAAGCATATTTAAGAGTATCAGGTAAAGGTTTAAGCTCAAACACGGGATCACCCTTGGGTGGAGGAGGATCCCCTAGGATTTCAACAGGCAAATTGTGTTTCAGAATAGGTCCCTGTTTAAAGAATACTTCATCTATTTCCCTTCTTTCATTCATAAACATATCATTTTCGTGGTCTAGCAAATATTGTTCTAAAGGATCACTAGGAGGTACGACAATAGAAGCAAGACCAATAATTTCATCTTTACTAGGCAATTCTTCTTCACGGTGTTGTCTACGAAATTTAGAGAAATTAAACTCATGAGACATATCACCTAGACCAATAGTAACAACATCCTTTTCGCAGTCTATCTTAGCATTAACAGTGTTTAAGAAGGGTCTACCAAATATAATGGGACAAAAGCTATCTTGTGGGGAACCAAGAACAAGAAAATCAGCAGGATATTTAGTTTTCCCACACAAGACTTCAACATCTCTAACAATCCCAATTGGTGAAATAGTATCTCTATTGGCAAGCTTAATGGTAACATCAATTTCTTCTATCTCAGCGGGTGCAATATCATGCATAATTTCTTTGTATAAGTAAATAGGTATTGCACTAGCACTAGCACCCATATCACACAAGCCATGATAATAATGATCTCCTATTTTAACAGAAATAACAGGCATGCCTACCACAGGTCTATGTTTATCTTTAGCACAAGCTTTAGCAATTCTAGCAGTTTCATCACAGAAATAAATAACATGCCCATCAATATTATCAGCCAAGAGATCTTTAACAATAGCAATATTAGGTTCAACTTTAACTTGCTCAGGAGGTGTATAAGTTCTAATATTGCTCTTACGAACCACAGTTGAAGCTTTAGCATGATCCTTTATTCTAACAAGGAAAGGTGGTTTCTCAACATAAGCAGTAGGAACAATAGGATCATTATAAGTGATAGCCTTTTCTTCAACTTTAATAGGTTCAACTACTTTTACTTCTATGGGAGGATGATATTTAAACCACTTCTCCTTAGGGAGATCAACATGAGTAGCAAAAGATTCACAAAACGAAGCTACTATCTCAGAGTCAAGTCCATATTTAGTGCTAAATTTATGGAAAACATCGGTATCCATAAAATATTTAACACAATCAAACTTAGGTGTTATACCTGACTCCTTACCTTCGTCGAGGTCCCAATCTTTAGAGTTGCGTTTAATTCTTTCCAATAAATCCCATTTGAATTCAATAGTCTTCATCATAAAAGAACCTGTACAAGAAGTATCGAGCATGGTGCGATTGTTGTCAGAAAGCCGAGAATAATTTTTTTTGAATAATCATTTTCCTTGAGAGCTCATGATTGGGGCATGAATATAATATTGACATAAGCCTCCCCCAAGCTTGAGTGATGCTTTCTCCTTCACGAGGCCAAAAATTATATATATAATTACGATCACGATGAACAAGATGCATAGGATAAAACTTCTGATGAAATTCCAATTTCAATCGTTTGTAGTTCCATGATCCCATATCATCACATAGCCTATACCATGTCAATGCATCTCCCTTAAAAGATAAAGGGAAGACCTTCTTCTTGATAACAACATCGGGCATACCTGCAAGCTTAAATAATCCACAAACTTCCTCCACATAGATTAGGTGCTCATCAGGATGTAATGTTCCATCTCCTGCAAAAGGATTAGCTAGCAGTTTTTCTATCTTACCTGAAGGAATTTCAAAGTAGACATTTTCGTTTTCAGTAGGTTCAGTAGGTTGAGGAGCAGCTCTTTGCTCTACTGGTCGGGGTGAAGATACCCCGAACAAGCCCCTCAGAGGATTACTTTCCATAGTAACAAGTGACAGTAAATTTCAGCACACTATAAATTTTTTCTTACCAAATTCCACCTACCAAAGGCGCTTCACTCCCTGGCAACGGCGCCAGAAAAGAGTCTTGATGACCCACAAGTATAGGGGATCTATCGTAGTCCTTTCGATAAGTAAGAGTGCCGAACCCAACGAGGAGCAGAAGGAAATGATAAGCGGTTTTCAGCAAGGTATTCTCTGCAAGCACTGAAATTATAGGTAACAGATCGTTTTGTTATAAGATAATTTGTAACGAGCAACAAGTAACAAAAGTAAATAAAGTGCAGCAAGGTGGCCCAATCCTTTTTGTAGCAAAGGACAAGCCTGGACAAACTCTTGTATAAAGGAAAGCGCTCCCTAGGACACAAGGGAATTATCGTCAAGCTAGTTTTCATCACGTTCATATGATTCGCGTTCGGTACTTTGATAATTTGATATGTGGGTGGACCAGTGCTTGGGTGCTGTCCTTACTTGGACAAGCATCCCACTTATGATTAACCCCTATTGCAAGCATCCGCAACTACAAAAGAAGTATTAAGGTAAACCTAACCATAGCATGAAACATATGGATCCAAATCAGCCCCTTACGAAGCAACGCATAAACTAAGGTTTAAGCTTTTGTCACTCTAGCAACTCATCATCTACTTATTACTTCCCAATGCCTTCCTCTAGGCCCAAAAAATGGTGAAGTGTCATGTAGTCGACGTTCACATAACACCACTAGAGGAGAGACAACATACATCTCATCAAAATATCGAACGAATACCAAATTCACATGACTACTAATAGCAAGACTTCTCCCATGTCCTCAGGAACAAACGTAACTACTCACAAATCATATTCATGTTCATAATCAGAGGGGTATTAATATGCATAATGGATCTGAACATATGATCCTCCACCAAATAAACCAACTAGCATCAACTACAAGGAGTAATCAACACTACTAGCAACCCACAGGTACCAATCCCAGACTTAGAGACAAGAATTGGATACAGGAGATGAACTAGGGTTTGAGAGGAGATGGTGCTGGTGAAGATGTTGATGGAGATTGGCCCCCTCCTAATGAGAGGATCGTTGGTGATGACGATGGTGATGATTTCCCCCTCCCGGAGGGAAGTGTCCCTGGCAGAACAGCTCTGCCAGAGCCCTAGATTGGTTCCGCCAAGGTTCCGCCTCGTGGCGGCGGAGTCTCGTCCCGAAAGCTTGCTTATGATTTTTCTTTGGATGAAAGACTTCATATAGCAGAAGATGGGCATCGGAGGGCCACCAGGGGACCCACGAGGCAGGGGGCGCGCCCCCCACCCTCGTGGCCAGGGTGTGGGCCCCTCTGGTATTTCCTTCGCTCAGTATTTTTTATTATTTCCAAAAACAACTTCCGTGGAGTTTCAGGACTTTTGGAGTTGTGCAGAATAGGTCTCTAATATTTGCTCCTTTTCCAGCCCCGAATTCCAGCTGCCGGCATTCTCCCTCCATATGTAAACCTTGTAAAATAAGAGAGAATAGACATAAGTATTGTGACATAATGTGTAATAACAGCCCATAATGCAATAAATATCAATATAAAAGCATGATGCAAAATGGACGTATCAGCGGCCGCCGCCCGCGGCCAGCCCGCGCTGCCACACCGCCCCACCCGCCCCAAAACCACTCCCCACCGCCGGTCCACCACCGCCCCGGCCATCCCTCTGCCCCCCCCCCCCCGCGCGCCGAGCTTTTTCTCCGGTGATCCCCACGCCACCGCCCAATCACCGCCCCCCCCCCCACCGCCGGTGACTGCCAACCAGAGGTCTCACGACTTCGAATCCCCATCATCCACTAATTTATTGCCATTTCTGTCCTTCATATACGCACTGTGGGTGGGCCCTATGGTAATGTGCGCTGCTGAATGTGGACCGTTTGACTGGTCAATTGTTCGTGTCATCAACAAATTACGGAGCTGTATGGTGAGCGAGTGACCGTATGATCACCCTAAAATGTATTTTATTAACACAGTACAGACTCAAACTACCATTTCTTTCTTTCATATACGCGCTGACAGGTGGGCCCCACGATTATGCGCCCCTATGGTGCAACACTAGTTGCGCCAGGTGGAACGTTTGAATGGTCAATTGATTGTGCCATCAACAAAATACGGAGTTGTACGGGTGAGCCAGTGACTGTATAATCACGACATGTATTTTTTTAACACGGTACAGACGCAAGCGCTCATATATACGTGCAAGCACTCACCGCTATAAGCGCACACACGCAGACCCTACCCCTATGAGCACCTTCGAGAGAGTGAGCCAATATATGATCTTGAGATTTTACGAAGTCACCATAGGTGCCTCGTAGTCGAGTGGAACGTATCCTCCCACTAAACGCACATCGCCAGAAAAATACTGAAATTAACCCAGGATAAATGCGGGCACCAGGACTTTAACCCTGGTGGGCTCGAGAAACCATTGTCCTCCTAACCATCCAACCACAAGTCGGTTAGCACCACAAAATGTATGTGCTGACCGTGATGAGCTTATTCTGAAGTCCAGTGACCATATTGTGTTTTCACTTCAAATACAATGACCATAAGTGTCGTCAACAAAATACGGAGCACGCATCAAATACAATGTTTGTCCGTGTCATCAACAAAATAAGGAGACATATCATGAGCTAGATACCGTATGATCACCACGAGAATGTATACGGTGACCGTAATGAGCATATTCTGAAGTCCAGCGACCGTATAGTGCTTTTGCTTGAAATACAGTGACCGTCGTGCGTGGATGTGTCATGGGCATGCATACTTTTAGAGGGCCAAGAGATAGTTTGTGTGCGTACGTGAAAGTGGTGTAGAAAGAGGGGGTGTCCAGTGGAGACAAGGAGAGATATGCCCCTCCTTTCTCTTTCCCGTGACTAATATTTTAGGAGAAAATATAAACATTCACAATGCAGAACAAATATATTTGGATGCACCATGCAATTAACTTTCATGTATAACATTGTACTATTGTATATGCTTATTTTCTTAGTGACCGATTGTGTGTGTGGTGTGGTGGCACATCATTTCTAGGTGGGGTGGGAACATCATTTCTAGTTGTGGTGGGTCAACATGAGGACTCATGGGTCGGTTCCATCCTGCGCCACATAGGTTGGACTGAGACGCGTTATACGAAGACCCATGTGGAGGACTCCGCGTACAAAACGAAGCTACCAGAGTCGTGGAGGACTCTATCCCCACTGGTGACAAGCCGACTATATATGATTTGTAACCCTGGGCCCTGATTATGTTATAGAAGCCTGGGGGCTAGTTCGTCGATAGTATACACACACGCACAATGCCTGGTATTCACGTGTACTTTGTACACACCCCTATGACTAATATACAGTACTGATACATCTCCATCGTATCTACTTTTACAAACACTTTTGCCCTTGTTTTGGACTCTAACTTGCATGATTTGAATGGAACTAACCCGGACTGACGTTGTTTTCAGCAGAATTGCCATGGTGTCATTTTTGTGCAGAAATAAAAGTTCTCGGAATGACCTGAAACTTCACGGAGAATATTTTTGGAATTAATAAAACATACTAGCGAAAGAATCAACTCCAGGGGGCCCGCACCCTGTCCACGAGGGTGGAGGGCGCGCCCCTGCCTCGTGGGCCCCCTGAGGCTCCATCGACCTCAACTCCAACTCCATATATTCACGTTCGGGGAGAAAAAACATAAGAGAAGGATTCATCGCGTTTTACGATACAGAGCCGCCGCCAAGCCCTAAAACCTCTCGGGAGGGCTGATCTGGAGTCCGTTCGGGGCTCCAGAGAGGGGGATTCGTCGCCATCGTCATCATCAACCATCCTCCATCACCAGTTTCATGATGCTCACCGCCGTGCGTGAGTAATTCCATCATAGGCTTGCTGGATGGTGATGGGTTGGATGAGATTTATCATGTAATCGAGTTAGTTTTGTTAGGGTTCGAACCCTAGTATCCATTATGTTCTGAGATTGATGTTGCTATGACTTTGCTATGCTTAATGCTTGTCACTAGGGCCCGAGTGCCATGAATTCAGATCTGAACCTATTATGTTTTCATGAATATATGTGAGTTCTTGATCCTATCTTGCAAGTCAATAGTCACCTACCATGTGTTATGATCCGGCAACCCCGAAGTGATAATAATCCTGACCACTCCCGGTGATGACCGTAGTTTGAGGAGTTCATGTATTCAGTAAGTGCTAACGCTTTGGTCCGGTGCTCCATTAAAAGGAGGCCTTAATATCCCTAAGTTTCCAATAGGACCCCGCTGCCACGGGAGGGTAGGACAAAAGATGTCATGCAAATTCTTTTCCATAAGCACGTATGAATATATTCGGAATACATGCCTACATTACATTGATGAACTGGAGCTAGTTCTGTGTCACCCTATGTTATAACTGTTGCATGAGGAATTGCATCCGACATAATTATCCATCACTGATCCAATGCCTATGAGCTTTTCACATACTGATCTTTGCTTAGTTACTTTTCCGCTGCCACTGTTACAATTACTACAAAAACTGCCACTGTTACTTTTGCCACTATTACCATTACTTCCATACTACTTTGCTACTAAATGCTTTGCTGCAGATATTAATTTTTCTAGGTGTGGTTGAATTGACAACTCAACTGCTAATACTTGAGAATATTCTTTGGCTCCCCTTGTGTCGAATCAATAAATTTGGGTTGAATACTCTACCCTCGAAAACTGTTGCGATCCCCTATACTTGTGGGTTATCAAGACTATTTTCTGGCGTCGTTGCCAAGGAGCATAGCTCTATTCTTTGAGTCACTTGGGATTTATATCTGCTGATCACTATGAGGTACTTTAAAGATGAAAAACCAAGATTTATCCCTCAACTACGTGGGGAGGTAAAAATCTGCCATCTAGCTCTGCACTTGATTCACCTTCTGTTATGAGTAAACTTGCGACACCTACTCCTGCTATTGATTCTGATATGTCGCATGTTATTGATGATGCCACTTCTACTTTGCATGATGCTTATGATGAAACTACTTCTATGCTAAATGATATTGTGCCATTAGGTGAATTTCTTGATGAACAACTTGCTAGGGTTACAGAGAATGAAATTATTGAAACTGATAATACTGATGAAAGTGATGATGAAGATTCTCCCCCTAGATATGAATTTCCTGATGTACCTGAGGGTTATGTTATGGGTGAAGAAACTTCTAGAGACTTTTTTGCTTGCAAAGCTAGATATGATCTTAAGAAACTATTAGCTAAGCTAAAAGAAAAGTCTTTGAATGCTAGCATGAAATATGACCCTGCTTTTGCTACTTCACCTATTTGTATTTCTGTTAAGGATTATGATTTCTCTGTCGATCCTGAGTTAATTACTTTGGTTGAATCTGATCCTTTTTATGGCTATAAATCTGAAACTGTTGTGGCACATCTTACTAAATTAAATGATATACCCACCCTATTCACTCATGAGGAAAAAATTCGTTACTACTATATCCTTAAGTTATTTCTGTTCTCATTAAAGGGTGATGCTAAAATATGGTTTAACTCTCTTACTCCTGGTTGTGTGCGTAGTCCCCAGGATATGAGTTATTACTTCTCTGCTAAATATTTCCCCGCTCATAAGAAACAGGCTGCCTTAAGGGAAATATACAATTTTGTGCAAATTGAAGAAGAGAGTCTCCCACAAGCTTGGGGGAGGCTTCTCCTATTACTTAATGCTTTGCCTGATCATCCTCTCAAGAAAAATGAAATACTTGATATCTTTTATAATGGAGTAACTGATGCTTCCAGAGACCACCTGGATAGTTGTGCTGATTGTGTTTTTAGGGAAAGAACTATTGATCAAGCTGAATTGCTATTGCATAATATGTTGAGTAATGAAAATAATTGGACACTTCCTGAACCAACTCCTAAAACAACTCCGAAGAAAAGGGGTATTCTATTTCTCAGTCCTGAAGATATGCAAGAGGCAAAGAAATCTATGAAAGAAAAGGGTATTAAAGCTGAAGATGTCAAGAATTTACCACCTATTGAAGAAATACATGGTCTTGATAACCCGGCACAGGTAGTAAAGGTAAATTCTCTCTATAGATTTGATGAAGGAGATATTCCTCGTTATAAGTCTGCTAGCCAATGCTTAGATGAGTTTGATAATTTTATTGTTAAACAAGAAAACTTCAATGCTTATGTTGGTAGACAATTGAAACGTAATTCTTATATGATTAAACACTTGAGTGATTATATGTCTAGAGTTAAGGGTGAACTTAAACTTATTAGTAAACATGCTTCTATGGTTACCACTCAAGTAGAACAAGTGCTTAAAGCTCAAAATGATTTGCTCAATGAATTAAATAATAAGAAAAATGATAATGATGTTAGAGTTATGACTAGAGGGGGTAAAATGACTCAGGAACCTTTGTATCCTGAGGGCCACCCTAAGAGAGTTGAGCAAGATTCTCAGAGAACGAATGTTGATACACCTAGTCCTTCTAAAAAGAAGAAAAGTAAAAATGATAGGACTTTGCATGCTTCTAGTGAACCTGTTGTTGACACACCTGAGAATCCCAATGATATTTCTATTTCTGATGCTGAAACACAATCTGGTGATGAACATGAACCTAGTGATAATGTTAGTGATGATGTTCATGTTGATGCCCAACCTAGCAATGACAATGATGTAGAGATTGAACCTGCTGTTGATCTTGATAACCCACAATCAAAGAATCAACGTTATGATAAGAGATATTTTGTTGCTAGGAAGCACGGTAAAGAAAGAGAACCGTGGGTTCAGAAACCCATGCCTTTTCCTCCTAAATCATCCAAGAAAAAGGATGATGAGGATTTTGAGCGCTTTGCTGAAATGATTAGACCTATCTTTTTGCGTATGCGTTTGACTGATATGCTTAAAATGAATCCTTATGCTAAGTATATGAAAGATATTGTTACAAATAAAATAAAGATACCGGAAGCTAAAATTTCCACCATGCTTGCTAATTACACTTTTAAAGGTGGAATACCAAAGAAACTAGGAGATCCAGGAGTACCAACTATACCATGCTCCATTAAAAGAAACTATGTTAAAACTGCTTTATGTGATCTTGGAGTCGGTGTTAGTGTTATGCCTCTCTCTTTATATCATAGACTTGATTTGAATACGTTGACACCTACTGAAATATCTTTGCAAATGGCCGATAAATCAACTGTTATACATGTCGGTATTTGTGAGGATGTGCCTGTTGTGGTTGCAAACGTTACTGTTTTAACGGACTTTGTTATTCTTGATATTCCCGAGGACGATAGTATGTCGATTATCCTTGGTAGACCCTTTTTGAATACTGCAGGGGCTGTTATTGATTGCAACAAAGGCAATGTCACTTTTCATGTTAATGGTAATGAGCATACGGTACACTTTCCGAGGAAACAACCTCAAGTCCAAAGTATCAATTCTATTGGAAAAATTCAACGATTACTATTGGAGGTTTTGAATTTCCTCTTCCTATTGTCAAGAAGCAATATGATATTCTTATTATTGGGGATGTGCATATCCCCGTTGAGGTAACCTAGTGTTATTCGAAAATTCTCCGGTTTCATGCGATTCGGAAAGAGTTTGTTAACAAGACTTCATCAACCTTGTTAGTGGATTCCTTTTGATGAGCATGAGATGGATGAAGTTAGAAAGCACAACTCTCTGTACCCTCCTTCTACTTTCTGTTATTTAGATTAAATAAAGCAGAAATAGTATTTTCTGTCTGTTTTCTGAATTATCCTTGCAATAAAAAACTACCCCGACAATAAAAGTTTTCCAAATGTCCTGAAATTGAAATATGATTTTTTGTAGAATATTTAAGAATATCTGACACTAAGAACACACCAGAGGGGGCCACCACCTGGCCACGAGGGTGCAGGGCGTGCCCACCCCCCTGGGGCGCGCCCCCTACCTCGTGGGACCCACGTGGACCCCCTCCACTTATTCCTGCACCCACTCACTTCGTCTTCCTCCAGAAAAAATCCTCCCATAGCTCAAACCCGTGTTCTAGCTCATCTTGCTGCCATTTTCGATCTCCTTGCTCAAAGATCCATTCACAAAACTGCATTGGGGGATTGTTCTTCAGTTTGTGTCTCCTCCAATGGTCCAATTAGTTTTTGTTCTAGTGCTTTATTTATTGCAAATTTTTGCTGTTTAGGTGACCCTGTTCTTGAGCTTGCATGTCAAATTTATATGGTCCAAAGTAGTTTTAATGCATGATATAGTCTCTATGCACTTGTGGGAGTAGTTGCTATCAATCTTGTTGAGTTTGGTTCACTTTTAGTTTGAATCACTAAAAATTTCAAAAGTTTTTCAGAGGAAGAAATATGTTTAGGAAAATGTACCAAGGTGTTTCCTCAAGGAAGCAAGCACCAAGGCTCGCGATACGTGAGCCGGACAGTGAACTACCGAGGGAAGCTCAAGTGCGGCCTTGTGAATGGCCGTCAGAGGAGTTTATGGTCCGGGCAGGCATAATGGAAGAATTTGACGCGTATGTGCGTAATGCTGATCTTGAGGGCTTCGTGTCAAATAAGTGCCCACAATACTACTACCTTACCGATTCCTTTGTGAGAAGGTTTAAATTTACATCCTCGCGCAATTCTCACACTGTTCTATTTGATCTCTATGATAAATCATATACCATGGATTTAGAGGATTTTATTAATGCTTGTAAACTCCCGCAGTGGGGCTATATTAGTGAACCTCGCAAATCTGAATATAAAGATTTTCTTGCTAGTATCACTGTGGGGGAATCTAGAGAAATCACACAAGCTACCATAGGGAGCATTCATTTCCCTTCCATATATTATTTTGCTCTCTTTATAGGTAGATGCATTAACGGTAAGGATGAGGCATGTCACATGTGCGTTCTAGATCTTAGTGTTCTCAAGAGTGCGGTATTAGGAGATAAACAATATAACTTGGGGGATATTGTTGCACGAAGGTTGCATCTTAACGGTTTAAGTGGAGATTTGTTTGGTGGAATTTATGCAACTCGTGTAGCTAATTATCTTGATGTACCCATACATGAAAATGATATGGAGTTGCCTCCTGCTTATTTAGATTATAATGCTATGGTTCGCCATCACTCTCCATCAGTTTGTTGAGAGGAATGAACAGACCCTCCAGTACCGACTAATCTTTGACAGACGTCGCACTGTCCGTGTTGCTCTCCCTGCTCCTACTTTCTTTGACTTTCAGGCAAAAAGGAGATATGTTATAACCAGGGAGGAGGCGAACGAGTATGAGAGGAGGACGGAGGCAGCTCGCCTCCAAGCTGTAGCTCGTCAGGCAGTAGCTGCTGCATCTCAGTACGACCCCAGTTACAACTTTGGATATCCGCCAGGCCAGCCGTGGCCCTAGACCAACTTAGGCCAAAAGCCTAAGCTTGGGGGAGTACGTATTTCTCACCGACATTACATTCATGTTCACACACTCATGCCAGTTGTTGGAGCTCATACTTTTTCATTGTACTATCCATGCTAGTTTATTTTCTTTTCTAATCCTTCCTTTTGTGTGTTTGGAAAACCTTAAGAAAAAACAAAAAAATTAGTTATAGTTTTTAGCTAGTTTACTTTTCATGCCTGTAGTAGTAGTAATTAAAAGGAAACCCAAAAAGATTTCTGGTTCTTCTTTTGCTTGTTGGGAGCTTTCCCGTGTAAATAGTTTTATTTTATTTTTTTTCTTTGGGGGTTGAGAGGAGAAGACCATGATGAAAATATTGAAGTGGCTCACATATGCATTATTGTTGATTTAACAAAGAGCCCATATTACCTTGTCTTCTCCTTTGTATTAAATGCTTGCAGATTCCAGCTTAGTCCAATGCACGTGCACTATTATTATTATCCACACCGTTCGGTCGTGCGAGTGAAAGGCAATAATGACGATATATGATGGACTAATTGAGATGATAAAAGCTGGTATGAACTCGACCTATCTTGTTTTTGTAAATATGATTAGTTCATCGTTCCTGATTCAGCCTCTTATGAATGAAACATGTTTGCGATGACAATTAGAGATTATAGTTGCTCATGCCATGCTTAATTAGCTAGGAGTTTATAATGGTTTACCTTGCGTGCCAACATGCTATTAAAATGGTTGTGATGTGGTATGATAGGGTGGTATCCTCCTTTGAACGATTCGAGTGGCTTGACTTGGCACATGTTCACGCATGTAGTTGAAACAAAATCAACATAGCCTCCACGATATTTATGTTCATGGTGAATTATATCCTACTCATGCTTGCACTCAGTGTTGATTAATTTTAATGCATGTTCATGACTGTTGTCGCTCTCTAGTTGGTCGCTTCACAGTCTTTTTCTAGCCTTTACTTGTACTAAGCGGGAATACTGCTTGTGCATCCACTTCCATAAATCCCAAAGATATTCCATATGAGTCCACCATACCTTCCTATATGCGGTATCTACATGCCGTTCCAAGTAAATTTGTATGTGCCAAACTCTAAACCTTCAAATGAAATTCTGTTTTGTATGCTCGAATAGCTCATGTATCAACTAGGGATGTCTATATCTTCCATTCTAGGTTGGTTATTCTCACGAGGAGTGGACTTCCCTCCTCACTCACGAGAAAATGGCCGGTAACCGGGATGCCCAATCCCATGCTCAAACCAAATCAAAATAATTGCAAACAAAACTCCCCCAGGACTGTTGTTAGTTGGAGGCACCCATTGTTTCGGGCAAGCCATGGATTGATGCTTGTTGGTGGTGGGGGAGTATAAAATTTACCATTCTGTTTGGGAACCACCTATAATGTGTGTAGCATGGAAGATATCGAGATCTCTCGGTTGTTATGTTGACAATGAAAGTATGCCACTCAAAATATTATTTATCTCTATTTCAAAACTCGAGCTCTGGCACCTCTATAAATCCCTGCTTCCCTCTGCGAAGGGCCTATCTATTTACTTTTATGTTGAGTCATCATCCTCTTATTAAAAAGCACCAGTTGGAGAGCACCACTGTCATTTGCATGCATTACTATTAATTTACATTGAGTATGACTGTGACTGGATCTCTTTTACCATGAATTACAATGTTTAGTCAGTCCTTGATCTTCAGAGGTGCTCTGCATTTATGTTTTGCGGTCTCAGAAAGGGCTAGCAAGATACCATCTTGTTATATCATATTATGATTGTTTTGAGAAAGTGTTGTCATCCGAGATTTATTATTATTGCTCGCTAGTTGATTATGCCATTGATATGAGTAAACATGAGACCTAAGTGTTATTGTGAATATGGTTAGTTCATAATCTTTGCTGAAAACTTGAATGCTGGCTTTACATATTTACAACAACAAGAGCAAACAGAGTTTGTAAAAGTTTTTCTTTATCACTTTCAGTTTGTCAACTAAATTGCTTGAGGACAAGCAAAGGTTTAAGCTTGGGGGAGTTGATAAGTCTCCATCGTATCTACTTTTCCAAACACTTTTCCCTTGTTTTGGACTCTAACTTGCATGATTTGAATGGAACTAACCTGGACTGACGTTGTTTTCAGCAGAATTGCCATGGTGTTATTTTTGTGCAGAAATAAAAGTTCTCGGAATGACCTGAAACTTCACGGAGAATATTTTAGGAATTAATAGAAAATACTGGCGAAAGAATCAACACCAGGGGGCCCACACCCTATCCACGAGGGTGGAGGGCGCGCCCACCCCCCTGGGGCATGCCCCCTGCCTCGTGGGCCCCCTGAGGCTCCACCGACCTCAACTCCAACTCCATATATTCACGTTGGGGGAGAAAAAACCAGAGAGAAGGATTCATCGCGTTTTATTATACGGAGCCGCCGCCAAGCCCTAATCTCTCTCGGGGGGCTGATCTGGAGTCCGTTCGGGGCTCCAGAGAGGGGAATCCGTCGCCGTCGTCATCATCAACCATCCTCCATCACCAATTTCATGATGCTCACCACCGTGCGTGAGTAATTCCATCGTAGGCTTGCTAGACGGTGATGGGTTGGATGAGATTTATCATGTAATCGAGTTAGTTTTGTTAGGGTTTGATCCCTAGTATCCATTATGTTCTGAGATTGATGTTGCTATGACTTTGCTATGCTTAATGCTTGTTACTAGGGCCTGAGTGCCATGAATTCAGATCTGAACCTGTTATGTTTTCATGAATATATGTGAGTTCTTGATCCTATCTTGCAAGTCAATAGTCACCTACTATGTGTTATGATCCGGCAACCCCGAAGTGACAATAATCGGGACCACTCCCGGTGATGACTGTAGTTTGAGGAGTTCATGTATTCACTAAGTGCTAACGCTTTGGTCCGATACTCTATTAAAAGGAGGCCTTAATATCCCTTAGTTTCCAATAGGACCGCGCTGCCACGGGAGGGTAGGACAAAAGATGTCATGCAAGTTCTTTTCCATAAGCACGTACGACTATATTCGGAATACATGCCTACATTACATTGATGAACTGGAGCTAGTTCTGTGTCACCCTGTGTTATAACTGCTGCATGAGGAATCGCATCCGACATAATTATCCATCACTGATCCAATGCCTATGAATTTTTCACATATTGATCTTTGCTTAGTTACTTTTCCGCTGCCATTGTTACAATTACTACAAAAACTGCTACTGTTACTTTTGCCACTGTTACTGTTACTTCCATACTACTTTGCTACTAAATACTTTGCTGCAGATATTAAGTTTTCCAGGTGTGGTTGAATTGATAACTCAACTGCTAATACTTGAGGATATTCTTTGGCTCCCCTTGTGTCGAATCAATAAATTTGGGTTGAATACTCTACCCTCGAAAACTGTTGCGATCCCCTATACTTGTGGGTTATCAGTACCAGGAGTAGGCTTTTTCCTCAACTACAAGGGTCCGAACTTGGGTAAAACTTTGCCTCGTATTACCATTCAGCCTAACAGTCAGGGATACCTACCGAATGATCTGATGGAATCATATCTGCCAACTACTAAGAGAGAGGTGTGTCTGGGGCGCAATGTGTGCGAGAGAGGCCTAAAGATAATGTGCATGCCGGAGACACGTAGGCATATATATGTGTGTATAGAGGGCTAGTAGAGACCGTGCGTGTGTACATATGCATGTGAGAGAAATAGTGTTTTCCAACTGAGATTAGTGGAAAGAGTGGTACACATAGTAGTCAGAAAGAAAGAGAGAGATACAGAGAGAGTGTGTGCGTGAGACACCCCGACACCCCGGGAGATATTGTGAGCATGTGTGAAAGCGAAATGTTGATGTATATAAAGTGTGTGCACTTATGCGTTAGATAGAGAGATATATAGCGGGTTTGTGAGAACGGGCCGAGGCATAGTGCATCTACGTGTAAAAGGCGGTTCTACGCATTAAATTAAAATATAAATGGCATTATTATTTTTGGATGAGATCATGAATTTTGCAATTTGCGTATGAACGAAAATTGGTCTATCAGACACCCATACTCTATTGAATTCTAGCATGTGCATGTGTTTATTTCATATTATCGATCCATAGAGTGAGAGCGGTTTGAAATACAGGCAATGCATTGCTTTTGCAATTCATATATAAACATTAATTAGTGCACTCGATGTTGTTAGTGTGAAGCACTTTATACATTTGTCACTTACATGGATACATTCCAAATTGCTAGCTACGAAATAGAATACATGTTGAATTCAACATAAAGGGGGTTTTGAAGATTTGAATTCATAGGAAGTGCATTCATCTATTTGAACCCGAGATAATGGCATTTGTAAATCAGATCTAAAAGGGGGCATCAATCTTTGTTGTGCGTTTGAACATGCTATATATTCATACGCATGTCTAACTATTTTTTTGCAACCAAGGAGATTATATCTGGAACCATGCATGAACTGAGGTAAGTTGCATATTTTTAATATATACTCGTGTACAATGTATATTCAAATGTACCCCCTCCATTCCAAAATAATCATAGTTTTAGGATTTTCAAGAGTAAAGATTTGTGAAGTTTGACAAACCCTGAAAGTTCAATTCAAGAGAACCGAAAACGTTAATGCTTCTGCTCCCAAATATTGAACAAAGTGCCAAATAAGCCTCTGGTCACCCAAAACCGCGCGAGACTAATGTTTGGTGGTACAAAATTACTGTCTTGAATCTAGCACGTGTAGCCTATCGGTCTGATGTCCAAAGGTCTAAACCGGGGTAGGTTTGTAATTTCACCAAGATGCCAGTCTCAACCGCCTCTGAGAAGCATTCATACATCGTGGGCGCCTAAACACCCATGCGCTCGGCCGAAATCTATCCCGCCCACCATTTGGGACACCTGAGATTACTGTCCTACCCCCAACCCGCAATATGTCCGAAATTTTAGATGGGGGCAAAGTTTGTAACTTTCCCCAAATTTCAAACAAGCGTGTCCCAAACCGAAACATTGTTCACCCTTAGTTCCCCCTCCCTCCGTTTCCCCATTCATACTCCGTGGGCGCCAAAACGCTCTCTCCACCAGCCACGAAACCCTAGCCTCCTCCGTCCTCCACCCCATCGCGCCCAATCCACCGCCGCCCTCCTCCATCATGCAGGAGCCGGTACCCCGACGTCGTCGTCCAATGCAACCGCAACCGCAACGCCCTCAAGGACTTAGCAGCTGAAGCCGAGGCAGAGCTGCCTCCACGGCGCCAACGCAGACGTGCGCCGTACCAAAACCACTACGACCACGTCGTCCTGCGCCTCACCACTGCCGCTCCACTGTCACAACCGTCCACCGCACCGGAGTTGTTCCCTCTACGCCGTCGTTCGCCGCCTCAGATCTGGTTCCCCGCCGCCGACAGACGGCCACCGCACCACACTCAACAACTTGGCCATAGGTTCGTCCAAGGCTCCACCGTCCTCCACAACTTCTCGTTTCCAGCAAACCACAAGAAGATCGTTGAAAAAACAGAAGGAGGACACAACACTACCAGCAGAAAGAGGTACTCCTCTTCCCTTATTCATCCAAATCTTACGTCTCTGCTCACACCGTATTCATCCCACGAAAGAAACTAGTTGAGCGCTTCATACTGCATCTTCTTCGTGATACTAAATGCACAAGGTTTCCTCCCGTTTACTGTTTCACCTTTGCTAGAGGTCAGTAGCCTGCCTGGATTTCAATTCAGGGTCAGTCGGATCGCAATTAAAAGAAGCAGCACCCGCTTAGGCGCACGAAGCACATAGTCCGCATGTTCGCCGGGGAAGCGACGCATCGGTGTCTATCATAGGGGTGTGGGGTGCAGGAGCTGCTTGCGCCCGATCTGGAGGTCGGCGGGGCTTGAAGGGATGGCCGGGGGCGGTGCCAAGCACGGCGGTGCGGTGAGGTCGAGGGGAGGGCCGAGGCAGGGGACTCGGCCGGTGGTCGCTGGCGTTTTGAGGAAGATCGTAACACTGACTGGCTGGAGGTAGATGAAGGCGATCTGCCCGTTCCTTGTACATCGGACGGTGCAGAAAAAATGGACTGGCCTATTTGTTTTCAGTCGACTGTTATTTTCATAGGACCACAGCTTGTGGTGTGCTGGAGGAGCATCTGCATTTCCCAACCATCTGTGTGCTCATATTTCAAAATCCTACTCCCTTCGTTCCTAAATATTTGTCTTTCTAGAGATTTCAACAAATGACTACATACGAAGCAAAATGAGTGAATCTACACTCTAAAATATGTCTACATACATCCGTATGTTGTAACCATTTGAAATGTCTAGAAAGACAAATATTTGGGAATGGAGGGAGTAGAATCTAGTAATTTCGTGTGCCATGCATGTTGTAGAGCTATCATATGTCTCCTGTCATTTATTTCTCACCGACCTGCTATCTGCTACCTTTACATTGTACTACTTGTGCACACACTTCACCCATACTCACACTATTGTTTTTTTATGCATGGGTATTTCAGACTCTGACGCAGTGTTGATGAATACAAAAAAGAAAAGACAGAAGTCGCTCCAGTGTAATTCGAAGATAAGCACTAAGCGTCTCAGCACTCTAAAGGGTGCAGTGCCAGCAGATGGAGACAGTAAACATAGCTCTGCAGTTCATGATCTCAATTGCCACACACAACCATCCCAGGTGCTTGCTTTAACTTCACGCTGTCAAATGTGGTTGCATGTTGCATATGGTGTCTAGCTTGTATTGCTTCCAATTTGGTTAAATTGCATCAGCTTACTTTACACATTGTACCTTTGATAATGACATGCCTTCCTGTTTTTGATACATACTACATATGTCTATTAACCATGTTCGTACATCAAACTAATGCTCTTTTGTATCCCTCACCAATCACTTATGACGAGACAGTCACCCTAGTGGGTTACTGTGAGACCCGCTACTCGTTTAAAGAGTGCAGTGTCATCCTTCCCACATGATTCTCAAGAAATAACAAGGCTAAATGAAGATACTCAACGTAGCTCTCTAGTTGATGACCGCAATTCCCCCACACCACCATCGCAGGTGCTTGCTCTTACTTGGCAGTGTGATATGTGGTTGCATGTTGCATATGGTGTCTATCTTGTAATGCTTCTAATTAGGGTAAATTGCATCTGCTTAGTTAACACATTATACCTATGAATATGACATGCGTTCATGTTTTTGGTACATATTACGTCTTTCTATTAAATATGTTCTTACATCAAACTACTTTTCTTGTGTATCCCTCATCAATCACTTCTGACGAGACACCTTCAAGTTGACAGTGTAATATTGGTTGCATCTTGCATATCATTTCAAACATGTATTGCCTCTAATTTGTTGAAGTGCCACTTATAATGAGACACATCTAACTTGGTAGAGTGATTTTGGTTGGATCTTTCATATGGTGTCTAGATTGCATTGCTTCCAATTTGTTGAAATGCCTTCTGCTTACCATTTTTCATACATATTCCATCCTCCTACAATGTGGTTGCCATACATAAAAGTTGTGTTCGTCAGTATCATGCATCAGCGAATGTGGAAGTGCGAATTTCATTCCTTTTTCTTGTGTGTTTACTTGACAAGGCAAAATCTAAAAGGATGAAGGCACGGAATGATGGTGGTCCTCTGGAGAAACCGAAATAGATGATCTCTGCAGATTCTCCTGCTACTCCTACTGCAGTGCAAGTTCCAAATCTCATCTCCCCTACTCCACAACCCCAGGTGCTTGCTCTAACATGGCAGTGTGATATCTGGTTGCATGTTGCATATGGTGCCTAGCTCGTATTGCTCCTAATTTGTTAAATTGCATCTCCTTAATTAGCTTACACATTATACATGTGAATATGACACGCCTTCCTGTTTTTGGTACATACTACATCTGCCTATCACACCATGTATTGCTTCTAATTTGGTCAAATACATTTGTTAGGCCACCCTTTTAATTTGGCAGAGTGATATTGGTTTCATCTTTCATATGGTTTCTAGCTTGCATTGCTTCTAACTAGTTCAAACACCTTGTGCTTAGTTTACACTTTATACATCATACATGTCAATATGTCATGCCGTCCTGTTTTTCATACATATTCTATCCTCCTATCATGCGGTTGTCTTACATGAAAGTAGTGTTCGTCAGTATCATGCATCAATGAGTTCTGAAGAGCAAATTTTATTCCTTTTTCTTGTGGGTTTGACTTGACAAGGCAAAATCAAAAAAGAGGAAAGAAAAGAGTAAGGAAGGCGATGATGGTGGTCCTCTGCAGCAACGTAAACGGAGCATCTGTATGGATTCTCCTTGTACTGCTAGTGCATTACAAGTTCAACGTCTCCGCTCCCCTACTCCACCATCCAAGGTGCTTGCTCTAACTTGGCAGTGTTATATCTAGTTGCATGTTGCATATGGTATCTAGCTTGTATTGCTCCTAATTAGTGTAAACTGCATCTGCTTAGCTTACACATGATACGTGTAAATATGACACGCTTTCCTGTTTTTGGTACATACTATATTTGTCTATCACACCATGTTCTTACATGAAACTACTCTTCTTGTGTATCCTGCGTCAGTCACATATGATGGGACACCTTTAAGTTGGTAGTGTGATATTTGTTTGCGTCTTGAATATGATTTCTAGCATGTAGTGCTTCTAGTTTTATCAACGCCACCTATGACGAGACAGTTTTAACTTGGCAGAGTGATATTGATTGCACCTTCCATATGGTGTCTAGCTTGCAGTGCTTCTAATTTGTTGAAGTGCCTTCTGCTTAGTTACCACATCATAGGTGTGAATATGTCAAGCCGTCCAGTTTTTAGTACATATTTCGTCCTCGTATCATGACTTTGCCTTTCATCAGAGTAGTGTTCGTCAGTATCATGCATGAATGAGTTCTGAAGAGCGAATTTTATTCCTTTTTCTTGTCGGTTTGACCTCACAATGCAAAATCAATAAAGCGGAAGGAAATTGGTAAGGCATTGGATGATGGTGGTCCTTCCGAGCAACTAAAACGGAGGGTCTCTACAGATTCTACTCCGCCATCCTCCCAACAAGATTCGCAAGACAACGGAAGGTTAGCCAGTCAACGTAGTTGTGTAGATGATGAGCACATCTCCCCTACTCCACCATCACAGGTGCTTGCTCTAACTTGGCACTATTATACGTGGTTGCATGTTGTGTATGATGTCTAGCTTGTATTGCTTCTAACTTTGTTGAATTGCATCTGCTTACTTTACACATAATGCATGTGAATATGACATGTGTTCCTGTTTCTAGAACATACTATATCTGATCACACCATGTTCTTACATCAGTCTACTATTCTTGCATATCCTGCATCAGTCACTTATGATAAGGCACCTTTAAGTCGCCACTGTGATATTGGTTGTGTCTTGCTAATGATTTCTAGCATGTACTGCTTCTAATTTGTTGAAACGCCGGATAGTCTGAACTTGGCAGAGTGATATTGGTTGCACCTTTCATATGGTGTCTAGCTTGCAGTGCTTCTAATTTGTTGAAATGACTTATGCTTAGTTACCACATCATAGGTGTGAATATGTCACGCCGTCCTATTTTCGTACATATTCCATCCTCGTATCATGTTTTTGCCTTTCATCCGTGTAGTGTTCGTTAGTATCATGCATGAATGAGTTCTGAAGAGCAAATTTTATTCCTTTTCCTTATCGGTTTGACTTCAGAATGCAAAATCAATACAGCTGAAGGAAATTAGTCCGACAGTGGATGATGGTGGTCCTTCGGAGCAACTCAAATAGAGGGTCTCTACAGATTCTACTCCGCCATCCTACCAACAAGATTCGCAAGACAACACAAGGCTGGACAGTCAACGTAGTTGTGTAGATGATGAGCACATCTCCCCTACTCCACAATCACAGGTGCTTGCTCTAACTTGGCACTATTATATGTGGTTGCATGTTGCGTATGATGTCTAGCTTGTATTGCTTCTAACTTTGTTGAATTGCACCTACTTACTTTACACATAATGCCTGTGAATATGCCACATGTTCCTGTTTCTAGAACATACATGTAGATGATGAGCACATCTCCCCTACTCCACCATCACAGGTGCTTGCTCTAACTTGGAACTATTATATGTGGTTGCGTGTTCCGTATGATGTCTAGTTTGTATTGCTTCTGATTTTGTTGAATTGCATCTGCGTAGCTTACAACTTATACCTGCAACGATCACTTACCCATAAGACACATTTAACTTGGGAGTGTGATGTAGGTTGCATCTTGCATTGTCTTCTAGCTTGTACTGTTTCTAATTTCTTGAAATGGCACTTACGACGAGACACTTTTTACCTGATAGAGTGATATTGGTTGCATGTTCATATGGTGCCTAGCTTTCATTTCTTCTAAATTTTTTGTATTGCCTTCTGCTTACAGTTTTTCATACATATTCCATCCTCCTATCATATGTCTGAATATGCAATGCTATCTTTTTTTGTATATATTCCATCCTCCTATCCTGCGCTTTCCTTACATCAAAGTAGTGTTCGTCTGTATCATGCATCAACCAGTTATGCAGAGCTAATTTTATTCATCTTCTTTTGGTTTTGACTTCATAAGGCAATATCAGAAAATAGGAAGGAAAAGAGTAAGTTAGGAGATGTTGGTGGTCCTTGGGACCGACACAAACAGAGACTCTCTAGATTTGCCACTGCTACTGCTAATGAAGTTGAAGTCCCAAGTCCACATGATGAGTTCATCTCCCGTACTCCACCATCGCACGTGCTTGCTCTAAGTTGACAATATGATAATTGGTTTCACGTTGCATATGTTGTCTAGCCTGTATTTCTTCTATTTTGATTTAAATTGCACCTGCTGATTTTATACATTATACATGTGCATATGACATGCCTTTCTGTGTCTAGATTACACTGCATCTATCAATCATACCGTGTTCTTACATCAAAGTACTGCTGTTGTGTATCCCGCATCAGTCACTCATGATTGGACGCTTTTAACATGGCAGTTTGATAGTGATTGCATCTTGCATTGATTTCTACGTTGTATTGCTTCTAATTTTTTGAAATGCCACTTATGACAAGACACTTTTAACTAGGCAGAGTGATATTGGTTGCATCTTTCATATGGTGTCTAGCTTGCATTCCTTCTATTTTCTTGAAAATCCTTCTGCTTAGTTTACACATCATAGTTGTGAATATGTCACGCTGTCCTGTTTTTCTTACATATTTCATCCTCATACGGTTGTCTTACATCAAAGTATTGCTTGTCTATATCATGCATCAATGAGTTCTGAAGAGCGATTTTATTCTTTTGTGTTGTGGGTACGGCTTGACATGCCAAAGTCAAAACAGAGCAAGGAAAAGAATATAGTAGGGAATGGTGTTACTCGTCGAGTGAAACGGAAAAGGATCTGCCCTCGAGATTCTGCTGGTACTTATAGTGCACTAGAAGGTCCAAGTCCACCGGCTAAATCTACAAACACAGTATCACCTGCTCCACCAACTGCAGCATCCGCTTCAACTGTACCAGCATCTCAATGAGTTACTCGTTCGTTTGCTCCGAAACTGGCCAGTTCCCAAGCTGCCTTCACACCTAACACTACTTCCGAAGCACTGCTGACACAACAGGACTTTGCAAGATCAAATGAACCTCATGAGCATCAACACCAAGACGGTACCTGACCGAGTCAAGTTGCAGTTGCAGTTGCATGCTCCTTTATATGTACTCTCACAGTTTGATGTGCACTAACACTTTCCATATTCGTTGTTGAACTAGCACCACGGTGCAAGCGGAAACAGACATCAGGGATAATGCTTGACAGATTAACAAAATCTAAAGGAGGAAGAATGGAGATCCATTTTGAGGCAGGTTTGAAAAGGCCATGTGATGCTACAGAGTCAGCCAAGTTAGTATCAGAGGCAGCCATTGCCGTTAGGTGTCATGCACGTATCCTCCCAACGTGGATCCAGTACAGGAATGAGAAAGACAATACCCAGTTTAACACCTTCCTTGACCATTTATCCGTAAGTAATGTTATTCATCGCAATTTGTAATATTGTCTTGCTTTGTGCCATACTTTCTAGCTTCCTCCTAATAAGACTCACATTATTTTTTCAACAGATGAGGTTCAAGCTGGATCTGAAAAATGATGCAACTAAACAAGCATGCACTCATGTTTTTTGGTCTGCTCTGCGACAGTATCGGTACCACCTTAGAAAATCTCACTTTGAAGGCAACGCTAACAATGAAATCACCCAAACATCTCAAGTGGAATATATTACAGATGAAGACTGCACAGCCCTTGTTAAACACTGGTCTGATCCAAAGTATCAGGTAGGGTATATGTATTTGATCAGACCACATATTGAACTTGTATTTATGTATGTGCCTTACAAGTGTATCTTCTTCTAGGCTAACTGTTTGAAGAACAAGACCAACCGTTCTAAAGTGAAATTCCAACAGACAACAGGATCTCATAGCTATATTGCACACTGTGAGGCTCTTGTAAATAGCTGCTAGTTCCTTCTTTTTTCTGTGTCATATTATCGTATCTATATTGAGTTGTTCCAAATACAGAGGAAAACCCATGCGGACCAAAAAGAAACTGAACCGAACGCAGTGAAAATCTTCAAGGATTGCCACACCAGCAAGATGAAGGGCATGAGCACACCAGTTTAGGCCGCTGTTGTAAGTCCTTACTCCTCCTGCCTTTGAACTGATTAGTACTGTGATGTGTTCATTTAACTGCTTGGTTTGCAGCCAATGTCAGTTACTCTGTTCACTTTTATACACAGTTGTCTTAACGTATCATTTCACCTTACATGGTTTAAAAGAGATGAAGGATATTCTTTTGGTCTTGATCTGTAATCTAGTTGTGATGTTCACGTGCGCACACAATGATACAATAGGCTGTTTGTTTTATATCTGTTTGCCCATGACATGAATGATGTCATACTATGTTCATCCTACTTTAAACCATGTCTCTTTATCCTTAGATGTCAACGAATGTGAGGAAATAGACAATACAGTATGCATGCTACATGGACATATGTTCCAAAAGTGATTTTATTATGTAGTTGGCACTACAATACATGCTAATGTATTGCAGTAGTTCACCAAAATAAGTTATGTATAAACATGAAACCTACTTTGTTTGTTTTTGTCTCATTAGTAACTTATCTGGTACACTAATCTACAAGTTCAAACTTTCAGCAAGCTATGGAACAAATGATTGAACAACCACAACCAACTGAAGGTGACGAGGCTACCACAGGCACAATGACACCTCTTGCTGCAGTGCGTCAGTATCTCTCCACTAACAGTGCAAAAAGCACCTTCCTGCGTAATTCTAGGTTGATTGTCAAGGTAACCTCGTCCAAATCGCCTACTGAACAAAATCTTCCAGCTAGACAGAGTGATATATCTATGCTCCAGACACAAGTCCAATCCCTAATGGACGTTGTGTCGGAAACAAAAATAGTGGTTGACAAATGTCGTGAAGATATGAATGGTTTTGAAACCAGACTATCAGACATTTGCTTCGTTGTTCAAGGGCAATGGCGGAAAAAAGGGGAAGATCATGCTGCTCCATCAGATTCTACAGCCTGAAACATTAGCACTCAGGTCAAATGATCTGTGCTTCTATACATCTGATGGTGCTTTTATCTGCAAGGACTGTAAACTTTATGCCAACATGCTTTTTGTTGTATGGTTGGAATTTATTTTGTTGTGATACAACATTTATGATGCTGCCAAAGGCTGTAGTAATTATGACGCTATTTTTGTATAGTGTAGGTTTATCTTAGTAATGTATTCGGCCGAAAGCTTCGTAGGAGCCCAACATGCCAACATTCGTCGGGCTCATTCCAATTGGGCTAAAAACGATTCTTGGCCGAAATTTGCATGTAGCCCACTAAAAATATCTGGGCCTAAATCAGCATAAGCTTTCATATTTTTCTGGTAGGCCTGTGCCCATAGTGGGCCTTTAACAGGCCTAAACATCATTTGGGCCCTCAGTAATAATAGGCCGTTTACATGTGTAAATATCTCAAGCCCATAAAAAACATGGGCGTTTAATAGGCCGAAAGTAAGATTGGGCCCTGATTGTGCCAAATAACCCACTGGTCTTAGCAGGCCGAAATGGTGGCCCATTTACAATGCGGGTCGTCCATAGACCGAACTTCAGACGGGCCGTAAATGCGCTGACCTACTACACGGGCCTTTAGCAGGCCGGAAGTTCGTTCGGGCTTGATTAGTGTCATTTTTATATGGGCCGTTAGTAGGCCCGATGTGGCGTTGAGCCACATATGGCCCATGGATTTCGTCCGACGTTAACACGCCAAAAGTCACAACAGGCTGAAAGTGGCCCAAATCAACAGTGGGCCTCTCACATGCCGAATGTCAGACATGGCCGAATATGACCCATATCCTTCACGGTCATTTATGGGCCGAAAGTTTCACTGGCCTATAAATGGGCCCAAATGAAGCAGGACCTTTAACAGGCCGGAAACACACCGGGCCGTAATTCGGCCCAAATTCTTAGCAGACTGTTAACGGGCCAGAAGTGACCATGGGCCGCGATGATGACAAGTTTAGGATGGGCCGATTTGACACTAGCCGTACGGGCCTTAATGGGCCTTTAGCTGGGTCGGCCCATTATGGTCTGCAAAATCTTGTGGGCCTTTAGCTGGGCTGGCCCATTATGGTCTGCAAAATCTTGTGGGCCTTTAGCTGGTCCGGCCCATTATGGCCTGCTAAATCTTGTGGGCCTTTAGTTGGGCCGGCCCATTTAATCTTTATGGGCCACTTTTGGGCCGGTCCACGTGTCAACGTATCATAGGCGCATCTCGCCCGTTGGATGAATGACACCTGTGCCAAAGCGGAGCTGACACGTGGTTCCGCCAGCCAATGAGAATTTTACACGTGGAAAATTGGCATTGGTCGTGGCTGTTAGCGGGTTATCGGATCCAAAACTGGACCCAATAGCTTAACCGCGTCCCGTTACGGTGGATGCCATGTGTCGGTCACCCTTGATGAAAGCACTTCTATGTCGCGTGATTTATCGTCATGGAAGTGGACACTTCCATGATGATAATTTTCATAATGTCATGGAACACTTCTACGACAGCATAGGTATGACTATCTTGATTCTATCATAAATTTGTTATGGATGTACATGCATGACAGAAAACGTGACCTACTGTGACAAACACGTATCATCACGGAAGTGTATTTTTTTGTAGTGGTGATCTCATCCGGGACTCCGAACAATCTTCGGTCATCAAATCACATAACTCATAATACAAATCATCATCAAACGTTAAGCGTGCGAACCCTACGGGTTCGAGAACTATGTAGACATGACCGAGACACATCTCCGGTCAATAACCAATAGCGGAACCTGGATGCTCATATTGGCTCCTACATATTCTACGAAGATCTTTATCGGTCAAACCGCATAACAACATACGTTGTTCCCTTTGTCATCGGTATGTTACTTGCCCGAGATTCGATCGTCGGTATCCTCATACCTAGTTCAATCTCGTTACCGGCAAGTCTCTTTACTCATTCCATAATGCATCATCCCGTAACTAACTCATTAGTCACATTGCTTGCAAGGCTTATAGTGATGTGCATTACCGAGAGGGCCCAGAGATACCTCTCCGATACACGGAGTGACAAATCCTAATCTCGATCTATGCCAACTCAACAAACACCATCGGAGACACCTGTAGAGCATCTTTATAATCACCCAGTTACATTGTGACGTTTGATAGCACACTAAGTGTTCCTCCGATATTCAGGAGTTGCATAACCTCATAGTCATAGGAACATGTATAAGTCATGAAGAAAGCAATAGCAATAAACTAAACGATCGTAGCTAAGCTAACGGATGGGTCTTGTCCATCACATCATTATATAATGATGTGATCCCGTTCATCAAATGACAACACATGTCCATGGCTAGGAAACTTAACCATCTTTGATTAACGAGCTAGTCAAGTAGAGGCATACTAGGGACACTCTGTTTGTCTATGTATTCACACATGTACTAAGTTTCCGGTTAATACAATTCTAGCATGAACAATAAACATTTATCATGATATAAGGAAATATAAATAAAAACTTTATTATTGCCTCTAGGGCATATGTCCTTCACATATGATCGTCGGAGAGGTCCATATTGTGCGGTGAGATCTGCCTGGCGGGGAGCTGCACAAGGTCCAATACGCACGTGAGGGAATAACAATGTCAGATGCAAGGAGCGATGTGGCTGCTCAAGGTCCGGTTCATCTTGGATGTCACGGAGGTAGCCTATGTCTGAGCAGAGAGCAGTACTTCACTACAATCGCTTGGCATGCTGCTCCCACCGATGAGGCCAAATCCCCATGTTATCCATTCAAATCTGTCGTGTTCTCTGAATGATGTGCTGTGAGCTTCATAGTTGTGTGTAGAATCCTGCTTAAAGGCTTCAATCTACACAGTTTCTGGGATGAACGTGTGATGTGACTAATTAGTTCAAGCTTCTATTATTGATTTCTGTTTCTTCTAAAAATTCCAAGTTTTCCATGTGGTTATAATGAAATTTGTTGATTTGGGATAAGGTTGATTGGCCTGATGATTTGTTGTTTCTTACTGTCAAGAAAAGGTTGATCTCATGTTGTTTATTTTGCAGTGTATGCAATTTATCTTAAAGGAAAAAATTACCAGTGGACAAAGAGGTAAGACATATTTAGTATTTGCATTAAATACCTATGTTCTGCTGAAAGTTCTTGATTCCCGGGAAGTTTGATCAGCATGGTGTGATCATAAGCTACTGAAGGTGGAGGCGATCAATTGGTCTCTACATAAACCATTAGAATTGGTTCTCATATTTGTTCATCTGGAACATCTACTATGTTTGCCGGAATTAGTGTTTCAATGTGTTATGAAATGTGGAATCTGCACACAAAAACTGAATAATTTCACTGAGATAATTGGAGATTACAGATAAAAGGAGGACACAATGTTTCGAGTTTAGATTTTAATATGGATACTTAGTTTTGTATTCTTATGGTAGCTAAATGGTTGTAGTACCCCTATAAGTTCTTATTTGCAAAACTCCATGTATTGTAACCCTACAAAGCTAACCTTCTTGCTACACTGGTTGCTATCAAATAAAGCTATCATGTTGCATCATGCATTCTCAATATTGAAATGGTTTCAAGTTGCAGCTATTGAAATTTTATCCAAATATTATCTCAAACAGTCTCTTGCCACGTGTTATGATCCTATCTTGAAGTTATAGTTGATACGTCTCCAACGTATCTATAATTTTTTATTGTTCCATGCTATTATATTATCCATCTAGGATGTTTTATATGCATTTATATGCTATTTTATATGATTTTTGGGACTAACCTATTAACCCAGAGCCCAGTTTCCGTTTTTTCCTTGTTTTTGAGTATCGCCGAAAAGGAAAACCAAACGGAGTCCAATTGACCTGAAAATTGACGGAGATTATTTTTGGACCAGAAGAAGCCCACGGAGTATCAAAGATGGGCCAGAAGAGTCCCGAGGCACCCACGAGGGTGGGGGCGCACCCTACCCCCCTGGGCGCGCCCCCCTACCTCGTGGCCGCCTCGGAGACCCCCCTGACTTGTTCCCGATGCCAAAACCTCTTATATATACAGAAAGCCCCAGAACATAACCTAGATGGGGAGTTCCGCCGCCGCAAGCCTCTATAGCCACCGAAAACCAATCGAGACCCATTCCGGCACCCTGGCGGAGGGGGGAATCCCTCTCCGGTGGCCATCTTCATCATCCCGGCGCTCTCCATGACGAGGAGGGAGTAGTTCACCCTCGGGGCTGAGGGTATGTACCAGTAGCTATGTGTTTGATCTCTCTCTCTCTCTCGTGTTCTTGATTTGCCACGATCTTGATGTATCGCGAGCTTTGCTATTATAGTTGGATCTTATGATGTTTCTCCCCCTCTACTCTCTTGTAATGGATTGAGTTTTCCCTTTGAAGTTATCTTATCGGATTGAGTCTTTAAGGATTTGAGAACACTTGATGTATGTCTTGCATGTGCTTATCTGTGGTGACAATGGGATATTCACGTGATCTACTTGATGTATGTTTTGGTGATCAACTTGCGGGTTCCGTTACATTGTGAACTTATGCATAGAGGTTGGCACTCGTTTTCGTCTTGGCTCTCCGGTAGAAACTTTGGGGCACTCTTTGAAGTTCTTTGTGTTGGTTGAATAGATGAATCTGAGATTGTGTGATGCATATCGTATAATCATACCCACGAATACTCGAGGTGACATTGGAGTATCTAGGTGACATTAGGGTTTTGGTTGATTTGCGTCTTAAGGTGTTATTCTAGTACGAACTCTATGATAGATCGAACGGAAAGAATAGCTTCGTGTTATTTTACTACGGACTCTTGAATATCGATCAGAAAGGATAACTTTGAGGTGGTTTCGTACCCTACAATAATCTCTTCGTTTGTTCTTTGCTATTAGTGACTTTGGAGTGACTCTTTGTTGCATGTTGAGGTATAGTTATATGATCCAATTATGTTATGATTGTTGAGAGAACTTGCACTAGTGAACGTATGAACCCTGGGCCTTGTTTCCAAGCATTGCAATACCGTTTGTGCTCACTTTTATCATTAGTTACCTTGCTGTTTTTATATTTTCAGATTACAAAAACCTATATCTACCTTCCATATTGCACTTGTATCACCATCTCTTCGCCGAACTAGTGCACCTATACAATTTACCATTGTATTGGGTGTGTTGGGGACACAAGAGACTCTTTGTTATTTAGTTGCAGGGTTGTTTGAGAGAGACCATCTTCATCCTACGCCTCCCACGGATTGATAAACCTTAGGTCATCCACTTGAGGGAAATTTGCTACTGTCCTACAAACCTCTGCACTTGGAGGCCCAACAACGTCTACAAGAGGAAGGCTGTGTAGTAGACATCAAGCAATTTCTGGCGCCGTTGCCGGGGAGGTGAGTGATTGAAGGTATATCTTTAGATCTTGCAATCGAATCTTTTAGTTTCTTGTTTTATCACTAGTTGAGTCAATAAATGAAAACTACAAAAAATGGAATTAAGGTTTCCTCATATGCTTCATCTTTTTAATGTCTTTCGTGAAAATGATGGGAAGGAAAATTGTGCTCAAGTACTAGAAGAAGAATTACATAGAATGCTTCGCATAAAACATGTGAATGATGAGCATGATTGCAATGTTGTTAGTATGAATTCTTTGAATACCCATGATGCTAATGATATGCAAAGCCACAAGCTTGGGGATGCTATGTTTGATGAAGATGATATGTTTAGTCCCCCAAGTTTTGATGAGAATATTTATTATGATGAAAGCGTGCCTCCTATTTATGATGATTATATTGATGAAATTGGGTTTGTAAGAGTGTCAACTTTAGGAAGTAATGGTCCCACTATTTTGGAGGATGTTGAATATTATTGTGATAATTATGAAAGTGGATTTGGAGAGGTCGTGACTTTATTTAGTGATGAATCCACTATTTCGGAAGAGGTTCCAATTGATTATGAGAATAAAGTTGCTATCTATGATGATTATTGTGATGACATGTATGCTATAAAGAATAATGATAACCATGAAACTTGTCATCATGATTTTAGTTTTCAATTGGATTGTGCCTCACATGATAGTTATTTTGGTTAGTTTGCTCCCACTATTATTCATGAGAAGAAATTTGCTTATGTGGACAGTAATAAAATTTCTATGCTTGTAGATCATGAAAAGAATGCTTTATGTGATAGTTATATTGTTGAATTCATTCATGATGCTACTGAAAATTATTATGAGGGAGGAACGTATGCTTTTAGGAATTGCAATAATATCAAGTTTCCTCTCTATGTGCTTAAAGTTAAAGTTATGCTTTTTTTGCCTTCCTATGCTAGTTGATTATTTTTCCCATAAGTTGTTTGCTCACAAAATCCCCATGCATAGGAAGTGGGTTAGACTTAAATATGTTTGACATGTGTTTCACGATGCTCTCTTTATGTTTCAATTCTTATCTTTTATGTGAGCATCATTGAAATCATCATGCCTAGCTAGGGGCGTTAAACGTTAGCGCTTGTTGGGAGGCAACCCAATTTTACTTTTGTCCTTTGATTTTGCTCCTGTTTAGTAATAAATAATCTATATAGCCTCTGTTTAGATGTGGTTTTATGTTTTAATTAGTGTTTGTGCCAAGTAGAACCTTTGGGAAGACTTGGGTGAAGTCTTTGCGATCTTGCTGTAAAAAACAGAAACTTTTGCGCTCACGAGATTAGATGCCATTCTTTACTGGAGAGTGATTTTAGGTTGATTATTTTTTAAGATGATTAATAGACAAATGCCTCACGTCCACCAATTTATTTCAGAATTTTTGGAGTGACAGAAGTATTCGAACAAATCAGATTACTACAGACTGTTCTGTTTTTGACAGATTCTGTTTTCTATGTGTTGTTTGCTTATTTTGATGAATCTATGAGTAGTATCGGAGGGTATGAACCATAGAGAAGTTGGAATACAGTAGATATTACACCAATATGAATTTAGAATGAGTTCACAACAGTCCCGAAATGGAGGTTTTATTTTCTTATACTAACGGAGCTTACGAGTTTTCTGTTAAGTTTTTTGTTGTGAAGTTTTCAAGTTTTGGGTAAGGATTCGATGGACTGTGGAATAAGGAGTGGCAAGATACTAATCTTGGGGATGCCCAAGGCACCCCCAAGGTAATATTAAAGGAAAAACAAGAGCCTAAGCTTGGGGATGCCCCGGAAGGCATCCCCTCTTTCGTCTTCGTTCATCGGTAACTTTACTTGGAGCTGTATTTTTATTCACCACATGATATGTGTTTTGCTTGGAGCGTCATTTTGTTTTGTTTTGCTTGCTGTTTGAATAAATTACCAAGATCTGAAATTCTTAATGTTATAGAGTCTTCACATAGTTACATAATTATTCAACTACTCATTGATCTTCACATATATCTTTCGGAGTAGTTTGTCATTTGCTCTAGTGCTTCACTTATATCCTTTTAGAGCACGGCGGTGGTTTTATTTTGAAGAAATTGTTGATATCTCATGCTTCACTTATATTATTTTGAGAGTTGTAAACAGCATGGTAATTTGCTTTGGTTTTGAATTTAGTCCTAATATGATGGGCATCCAAGAGGGATATAATAAAAACTTTCATATAGAGTGCATTGAATACTATGAGAAGTTTGATACTTGATGATTGTTTTGAGATATGAAGATGGTGATATTAGAGTCGTGCTAGTTGAGCAATTGTGAAATTGAGAAATACTTGTGTTGGAGTTTGCAAGTCATGTAGCATGCACGTATGGTAACTGTTGTGTAACAAATTTGAAGCATGAGGTGTTCTTTGATTGTCATCCTTATGACTGGCGGTCGGGGACGAGCGATGGTCTTTTCCTACCAATCTATCCCCCTAGGAGCATGCGCGTAGTGCTTGGTTTTTGATGACTTGTAGATTTTTGCAATAGGTATGTGAGTTCTTTATGACTAATGTTGAGTCCATGGATTATACGCACTCTCACCCTTCCATCATTGTTAGCCTCTTCGGTACCGTGCATTGCCGTTTCTCACCATGAGAGTTGGTGCAAACTTCGCCGGTGCATCCAAACCCCGTGATATGATACGCTCTATCACACATAAACCTCCTTATATCTTCCTCAAAACAGCCACCATACCTACCTATTATGGCATTTCCATAGCCATTCCAAGATATATTGCCATGCAACTTTCCACCGTTCCGTTTATTATGACACGTTTCATCATTGTCATATTTCCTTGCATGATCATGTAGTTGACATCGTATTTGTGGCAAGGCCACCATGCATAATTTTTCATACATGTCACTCTTGACTCATTGCCCATCTCGGTACACCACCGGAGGCACTCATATAGAGTCATATTTTGTTCTAGTATCGAGTTGTAATCCTTGAGTTGTAAATAAATAGAAGTGTGATGATCATCATTAATAGAGCATTGTCCCATAAAAAAGGCCAAAAAAAGGGAAGGCCAAATAAAAAAAGAGAAAAAAAGAAAGGCCAAATAAAAAAGAAAGGCCCAGAAAAAGAAAAAGAAGGGACAATGCTACTATCCTTTTTCCACACTTGTGCTTCAAAGTAGCACCATGATCTTTATGATAGAGAGTCTCTTATTTTGTCACTTTCATATACTAGTGGGAATTTTTCATTATAGAACTTGGCTTGTATATTCCAACAATGGGCTTCCTCAAATGCCCTAGGTCTTCGTGAGCAAGCAAGTTGGATGCACACCCACTTAGTTTCTTTTGTTGAGCTTTCATACAGTTATAGCTCTAGTGCATCCGTTGCATGGCAATCCCTACTCCTTGCATTGACATCAAATTATGGGCATCTCCCTAGCCCATTGATTAGCCGCGTCAATGTGAGACTTTCTCCTTTTTTGTCTTCTCCACACAACCCCCATCATCATATTCTATTCCACCCATAGTGCTATATACATGGCTCACGCTCATATATTGCGTGAAAGTTGAAAAAGTTTGAGAATACTAAAGTATGAAACAATTGCTTGGCTTGTCATCGGGGTTGTGCATGATGAGAGCATTTTTGTGTGACGAAAATGAAGCATGGACAAACTATATGATTTTGTAGGGATGAGCTTTCTTTTTCCATGTTATTTTGGGAAGACATAATTGCGTAGTTAGTATGCTTGAAGTATTTATTATTTTTATGTCAATATTAAACTTTTATCTTGAATCTTTCAGATCTGAACATTCATGCCACAATAAAGAAAATTACATTGAAAATTATGTTAGGTAGCATTCCACATCAAAAATTCTATTTTTATCATTTACCTACTCGAGGATGAGCAGGAATTAAGCTTGGGGATGCTTGATACGTCTCCAATGTATCTATAATTTTTTATTGTTCCATGCTATTATATTACCCATCTAGGATGTTTTATATGCATTTATATGCTATTTTATATGATTTTTGGGACTAACCTATTAACCCAGAGCCCGGTGTCAGTTTCTGTTTTTTCCTTGTTTTTGAGTATCGCAGAAAAGGAAAACCAAACGGAGTCCAATTGACCTGAAAATTTGATGGAGATTATTTTTGGACCAGAAGAAGCCCACGGAGTATCGGAGATGGGCCAGAAGAGTCCCGAGGCACCCACGAGGGTGGGGGGTGCGCCCTACCCCCCTGGGCGCGCCCCCCTACCTCGTGGCCGCCTCGGAGACCCCCCTGACTTGTTCCCGATGCCAAAACCTCTTATATATACAGAAACCCCCAGAACATAACCTAGATGGGGAGTTCCGCTGCCACAAGCCTCTGTAGCCACCGAAAACCAATCTAGACCCATTCCGGCACCCTGCCGGAGGGGGGAATCCCTCTCCGGTGGCCATCCTCATCATCCCGGCGCTCTCCATGACGAGGAGGGAGTAGTTCACCCTCGGGGCTGAGGGTATGTACCAGCAGCTATGTGTTTGATCTCTCTCTCTCTCTCTCGTGTTCTTGATTTGCCACGATCTTGATGTATCGCGAGCTTTGCTATTATAGTTGGATCTTATGATGTTTCTCCCCCTCTACTCTCTTGTAATGGATTGAGTTTTCCCTTTGAAGTTATCTTATCGGATTGAGTCTTTAAGGATTTGAGAACACTTGATGTATGTCTTGCATGTGCTTATCTGTGGTGACAATGGGATATTCACGTGATCTACTTGATGTATGTTTTGGTGATCAACTTGCGGGTTCCGTTACATTGTGAACTTATGCATAGAGGTTGGCACTCGTTTTCGTCTTGGCTCTCCGGTAGAAACTTTGGGGCACTCTTTGAAGTTCTTTGTGTTGGTTGAATAGATGAATCTGAGATTGTGTGATGCATATCGTATAATCATACCCACGAATACTCGAGGTGACATTGGAGTATCTAGGTGACATTAGGGTTTTGGTTGATTTGCGTCTTAAGGTGTTATTCTAGTACGAACCCTATGATAGATCGAACGGAAAGAATAGCTTCGTGTTATTTTACTACGGACTCTTGAATAGATTGATCAGAAAGGATAACTTTGAGGTGGTTTCGTACCCTTCAATAATCTCTTCGTTTGTTCTCCGCTATTGGTGACTTTGGAGTGACTCTTTATTGCATGTTGAGGGATAGTCATATGATCCAATTATGTTATGATTGTTGAGAGAACTTGCACTAGTGAAAGTATGAACCCTAGGCCTTGTTTCCAAGCATTGCAATATCGTTTGTGCTCACTTTTATCATAAGTTACCTTGCTGTTTTTATATTTTCAGATTACAAAAACCTATATCTACCTTCCATATTGCACTTGTATCACCATCTCTTCACCGAACTAGTGCACCTATACAATTTACCATTGTATTGGGTGTGTTGGGGACACAAGAGACTCTTTGTTATTTGGTTGCAGGGTTGTTTGAGAGAGACCATCTTCATCCTACGCCTCCCACGGATTGATAAACCTTAGGTCATCCACTTGAGGGAAATTTGCTACTGTCAAACCTCTACACTTGTAGGCCCGACAACGTCTACAAGAAGAAGGTTGTGTAGTAGACATCAATAGTCCCCTACTACATGTTATGATCCGGCAACCCTGGAGTGACAATAGTCGGGACACTTCCCGATGATGACCGTAGTTTGAGGAGTTCATGTATTCACTAAGTGCTAATGCTTTGGTTCGATAATCTATTAAAAGGAGGCCTTAATATCCCTTAGTTTCCAATAGGACCCCGCTGCCATGGGAGGGTAGGACAAAAGATGTCATGTAAGTTCTTTTCCATAAGCACGTATGACTATATTCGAAATACATGCCTACATTATATTGATGAATTGGAGCTAGTTCTGTGTCACCCTATGTTATAACTGTTGCATGATGAATGCCATCCTACATAATTATCCATCATTGATCCATTGCCTACGAGCTCGTTTCATATTGATCTTTGCTCTGTTACTTTTCCTTTACCATTGTTACAATTGCTACAAAACTACTACTGTTACTTTTGCCACCGTTACCGCTACTTCCATACTACTTTGCTACTAAATACTTTGTTGCAGATATTAAGTCTTTCAGGTGTGGTTGAATTGACAACTCAGCTGCTAATACTTGAGAATATTCTTTGTCTCCCCTTGTGTCGAATCAATAAATTTGGGTTGAATACTCTACCCTCGAAAACTGTTGCGATCCCATATACTTGTGGGTTATCACCGGTCGAAGGCATGATGATAGTTCTATTGCTATTCTGTTAGCCATGTGTAGCGAAGCTCACGACCCTGCATGCGGTTTCATCTGACTGGAGCAGGAGCCCAGTTTGTGTTGATTGTCAATTGACATTGTGATTGTCACTATATATGTGTGACTGTGATTGTATTTGTATCTGGGTTATTACACTAGTAGAGCTTGTAACTATGTCATATGACAGAAGGAGCCCAGTATATAGTTATTACACTTGTGGAGCTTGTAAGTTTGGTTGTCATTATATTCGTAACAGATTGATTCTCGCTGCTATTATTTGAAGTATTACTTGTGTTTTCTGTCTGTTCTTATTTAAATATGGTTATTTATTTTTGTAAAATTGGAATCTGAAGAATATGATGCTGTCAAAAGGGCCCCACTTTAATAAAACCTGGCAATCGGGACCCATCTAACTAGTGGACCCTTCTTTTGGGAAAAAAGAAAAACTAAATTTGTTGATTCAAAAAGGCATGGCCCAAAAAATGAAAAGGCCAAATTGTTGGGCTTGGCCCATGTGGATGACGAAATTAACAAGAAAATTAATATTATATGGGCCGAATTGTTGGGCTCGGCCCATATAAACGCATGAACTAGACCGGGCTGATTCGGATTTACGACCAATTCATTTGGTCGCAATTTTGCCAAGTTGGAACAGACGTGGCCTGGGCAGACTACCAGTGACCAAAACAATTGGTCGTAGAATCTACGACCTTTTATTTTGATCATAACCTTCTATGACCATATCACAAAGGAGGTCGCTAAGTTTCATTAAAGACGGCCAGCTTCTGACCAACTGTTTTTGGTCACAAAAACATCACAAATGGAAAACAATGACCATTCAGTGACCAATATTGATGGTCGCAAGTTAGCATATTTCTTGTAGTGATTCAACACTAATCATCATGAGTAAAATCTCTGGCCCAGCACACATGTTTTACTTGGTGCATTTGAAAGCAAATCCTCGTCTCAGCCTATGTCAATACCTGGAAGTAGGCTCGAGACAGTTGCACCAGCCCTTTTTTGTGTCCTCTTCGCGGCTTGAGGTTGCGGCTGCAGTGACACTTGCATTATGGGCACAGTAGCAGGGGTGGCGTGAAGTCATACATGAATCTTCTTTAGAAAATTAGAACATGTAGGCATTGTCTCTCTCACACTACCAGTGGCAGCTCCATCTCTTCCTACAAATGGGTTAACAAATGTACTGAATCTGCCTCAAACCGCAAGTAATCAGGGGATGTGTTGGGGATATGACTATCAGGTATGACCTGCCAGGAGGGGTCGGGTCATCCCTATGGCGGTTCATCTCAATGAAGCCCAAGAGTATAATCATAATGGCGGTTCATAGATAGGCTGAGTAGAGGGCCCAAGCCCGAAGGCAGCTTAAGGCCCACGGTTATAAACCGCCATGTATGTGTAGACTTGTGTTGTAAGGCATGTAAGATAAGTCACCGAGCCGGACACGTTGTATGAGCCGGCCGGGACTCCGTAGACCGTAGGGCGTCAACCAGTGTATATAAGGGGACGACCCAGCGGCGGCTTAGGACAAGAAACAACAGATCGAGAGCCAGGCTAAGCGTATTCGCTCCCTGGTCATTGAAACCCTAGCAATCCCACCTCAAACTGAATTAGGCCTTCACCGCAAGAGGCCGAACCAGTATAAACTCCTTGCGTTCTTTGTCCTGTTTAACCCCTTTAAGCTAATCTCGTTGCAATGGCTCCATGACTAAGTCCTCACACTAGGACATCTGCCGTGACAATTCCACGACAGTTGGCGCCCACCGTGGGGCTATCGCACGATGGTTTCAAGTTCTTAGAGGGCAACTTTGAAGGGATCAAGGGATACGTCGTGGGCCAGATGACCAAGAGTCGTCGCGGCAAGCTCTACATCGACGACGCAGGCTGGGGGCCCGAGGCCGGCTCAATTGAGTACAGGTACCGGGTCCCCTTTGGCGGAATTCATGTCTTCATTGGCAAGATCGGCGGATCGGGCCCTGAGCCGGACATCTGCATGAAGGAAATATGCCCTAGAGGCAATAATAAAGTTATTATTTATTTCCTTATATCATGATAAATGTTTATTATTCATGCTAGAATTGTATTAACCGGAAACATAATACATGTGTGAATACATAGACAAACAGAGTGTCACTAGTATGCCTCTACTTGACTAGCTCGTTGATCAAAGATGGTTGTGTTTCCTGGCCATAGACATGAGTTGTCATTTGATTAACGGGATCACATCATTAGGAGAATGATGTGATTGACTTGACCCATTCCGTTAGCTTAGCACTCGATCGTTTAGTATGTTGCTATTGCTTTCTTCATGACTTATACATGTTCCTATGACTATGAGATTATGCAACTCCCGTTTACTGGAGGAACACTTTGTGTGCTACCAAACGTCACAACGTAACTGGGTGATTATAAAGGTGCTCTACAGGTGTCTCCAAAGGTACTTGTTGGGTTGGCGTATTTCGAGATTAGGATTTGTCACTCCGATTGTCGGAGAGGTATCTCTGGGCCCACTCAGTAATACACATCACTATAAGCCTTGCAAGCATTGTGACTAATGAGTTAGTTGCGGGATGATGTATTACGGAACGAGTAAAGAGACTTGCCGGTAACGAGATTGAACTAGGTATCGAGATACCGACGATCGAATCTCGGGCAAGTAACATACCGATGACAAAGGGAACAACGTATGTTGTTATGCGGTCTGACCGATAAAGATCTTCGTAGAATATGTGGGAACCAATATGAGCATCCAGGTTCCGCTATTGGTTATTGACCGGAGAGGTGTCTCGGTCATGTCTACATAGTTCTCGAACCCGTAGGGTCCGCACGCTTAACGTTACGATGACAGTTATATTATGAGTTTATATGTTTTGATGTACCGAAGGTTGTTCGGAGTCCCGGATGTGATCACGGACATGACGAGGAGTCTCGAAATGGTCGAGACATAAAGATTGATATATTGGAAGCCTATGTTTGGACATCGGAAGTGTTCCGGGTGAAATCGGGATTTTTCCGGAGTACCGGGAGGTTACCGGAACCCCCCGGTAACTTAATGGGCCTTATTGGGCCTAGGTGGAAGAGAGGAGAGGAGGCCAGGGCAGGGCCGCGCGCCCCTCCCCCCAGTCCGAATAGGACAAGGAGAGGGGGGCGGCGCCCCCCCTTCCTTCCTCCCCTCCACCTTTTCCCCCTTCCTCTCCTAGTCCAACATGGAAAGGGGGGAGTCCTACTCCCGGTAGGAGTAGGACTCCTCCTGGCGCGCCTCTCCTCCCTTGGCCGGCGGCCTCCCCCTTGCTCCTTTATATACGGGGGCAGGGGGCACCTCTCGACACACAATTGATCAACGATCTTTTAGCCGTGTGCGGTGCCCCCCTCCACCATATTACACCTCGATAATATCGTAGCGGAGCTTAGGCGAAGCCCTGCGTCGGTAGAACATCATCATCGTCACCACGCCATCGTGCTGACGAAACTCTCCCTCAACACTCGGCTGGATCGGAGTTCGAGGGACGTCATCGAGCTGAACGTGTGCTGAACTCGGAGGTGCCGTGCGTTCGGTACTTGATCGGTCGGATCGTGAAGACGTACGACTACATCAACCGCGTTGTGTTAACGCTTCCGCTTTCGGTCTACGAGGGTACGTGGACAACACTCTCCCCTCTCGTTGCTATGCATCACCATGATCTTGCGTGTGCGTAGAATTTTTTTGAAATTACTACGTTCCCCAACAGTGGCATCCGAGCCTGGTTTTATGCGTTGATGTTATATGCACGAGTAGAACACAAGTGAGTTGTGGGCGATATAAGTCATACTGCTTACCAGCATGTCATACTTTGGTTCGGCGGTATTGTGAGATGAAGCGGCCCGGACCGACATTACGCGTACGCTTACGCGAGACTGGTTTCACCGTTGCGAGCACTCGTTGCTTAAAGGTGACTGGCGGGTGTCTGTCTCTCTCACTTTAGTTGAACCGAGTGTGGCTACGCCCGGTCCTTGCGAAGGTTAAAACAGCACCAACTTGACAAACTATCGTTGTGGTTTTGATGCGTAGGTAAGAACGGTTCTTGCTAAGCCCGTAGCAGCCACGTAAAACTTGCAACAACAAAGTAGAGGACGTCTAACTTGTTTTTGCAGGGCATGTTGTGATGTGATATGGTCAAGACATGATGCTATATTTTATTGTATGAGATGATCATGTTTTGTAACCGAGTTATCGGCAACTGGCAGGAGCCATATGGTTGTCGCTTTATTGTATGCAATGCAATCGCCATGTAATTGTTTTACTTTATCACTAAGCGGTAGCGATAGTCGTAAAAGCAATAGTTGGCGAGACGACAACGATACTACGATGGAGATCAAGGTGTCGCGCCGGTGACGATGGTGATCATGACGGTGCTTCGGAGATGGAGATCACAAGCACAAGATGATGATGGCCATATCATATCACTTATATTGATTGCATGTGATGTTTATCTTTTATGCATCTTATCTTGCTTTGATTGACGGTAGCATTATAAGATGATCTCTCACTAAAATTTCAAGATAAAAGTGTTCTCCCTGAGTATGCACCGTTGCGAAAGTTCTTCGTGCTGAGACACCACGTGATGATCGGGTGTGATAGGCTCTACGTTCAAATACAACGGGTGCAAAACAGTTGCACACGCGGAATACTCAGGTTAAACTTGACGAGCCTAGCATATGCAGATATGGCCTCGGAACACGGAGACCGAAAGGTCGAGCGTGAATCATATAGTAGATATGATCAACATAGTGATGTTCACCATTGAAACTACTCCATCTCACGTGATGATCGGACATGGTTTAGTTGATTTGGATCACGTAATCACTTAGATGATTAGAGAGATGTCTATCTAAGTGGGAGTTCTTAAGTAATATGATTAATAGAACTTAAATTTATCATGAACTTAGTACCTGATAGTATCTTGCTTGTCTATGTTAATTGTAGATAGATGGCCCGTGCTGTTGTTCCGTTGAATTTTAATGCGTTCCTTGAGAAAGCAAAGTTGAAAGATGATGGTAGCAATTACACGGACTGGGTCCGTAACTTGAGGATTATCCTCATTGCTGCACAGAAGAATTACGTCCTGGAAGCACCGCTGGGTGCCAGGCCTCCTGCAAGAGCAACACCAGAAGTTATGAACGTCTGGCAGAGCAAAGCTGATGACTACTCGATAGTTCAGTGTGCCATGCTTTACGGCTTAGAACCGGGTCTTCAACGACGTTTTGAACGTCATGGAGCATATGAGATGTTCCAGGAGTTGAAGTTAATATTTCAAGCAAATGCCCGGATTGAGAGATATGAAGTCTCCAATAAGTTCTACAGCTGCAAGATGGAAGAGAATAGTTCTGTCAGTGAGCATATACTCAAAATGTCTGGGTATAATAATCACTTGATTCAACTGGGAGTTAATCTTCCGGATGATAGCGTCATTGACAGAATTCTTCAATCACTGCCACCAAGCTACAAGAGCTTCGTGATGAACTATAACATGCAAGGGATGAATAAGACAATTCCCGAGCTCTTCGCAATGCTAAAGGCAGCGGAGGTAGAAATCAAAAAGGAGCATCAAGTGTTGATGGTCAATAAGACCACTAGTTTCAAGAAAAAGGGCAAAGGGAAGAAGAAGGGGAACTTCAAGAAGAACAGCAAGCAAGTTGCTGTTCAGGAGAAGAAACCCAAGTCTGGACCTAAGCCTGAAACTGAGTGCTTCTACTGCAAGCAGACTGGTCACTGGAAGCGGAACTGCCCCAAGTATTTGGCGGATAAGAAGGATGGCAAGGTTAACAAAGGTATATGTGATATACATGTTATTGATGTGTACCTTACTAATGCTCGCAGTAGCACCTGGGTATTTGATACTGGTTCTGTTGCTAATATTTGCAACTCGAAACAGGGGCTACGGATTAAGCGAAGATTGGCTAAGGACGAGGTGACGATGCGCGTGGGAAATGGTTCCAAAGTCGATGTGATCGCGGTCGGCACGCTACCTCTACATCTACCTTCGGGATTAGTATTAGACCTAAATAATTGTTATTTGGTGCCAGCGTTGAGCATGAACATTATATCTGGATCTTGTTTGATGCGAGACGGTTATTCATTTAAATCAGAGAATAATGGTTGTTCTATTTATATGAATAATATCTTTTATGGTCATGCACCCTTGAAGAGTGGTCTATTTTTGTTGAATCTCGATAGTAGTGATACACATATTCATAATATTGAAGCCAAAAGATGCAGAGTTGATAATGATAGTGCAACTTATTTGTGGCACTGCCGTTTAGGTCATATCGGTGTAAAGCGCATGAAGAAACTCCATAATGATGGACTTTTGGAATCACTTGATTATGAATCACTTGGTACTTGCGAACCGTGTCTCATGGGCAAGATGACTAAAACACCGTTCTCCGGAACTATGGAGAGAGCAACTGATTTGTTGGAAATCATACATACAGATGTATGTGGTCCGATGAATATTGAGGCTCGTGGCGGATATCGTTATTTTCTCACCTTCACAGATGATTTGAGCAGATATGGGTATATCTACTTAATGAAACATAAGTCTGAAACATTTGAAAAGTTCAAAGAATTTCAGAGCGAAGTTGAAAATCATCGTAACAAGAAAATAAAGTTTCTACGATCAGATCGTGGAGGAGAATATTTGAGTTACGAGTTTGGCCTACATTTGAAACAATGCGGAATAGTTTCGCAACTCACGCCACCCGGAACACCACAACGTAATGGTGTGTCCGAACGTCGTAATCGTACTTTACTAGATATGGTGCGATCTATGATGTCTCTTACTGATTTACCGCTATCGTTTTGGGGTTATGCTTTAGAGACGGCTGCATTCACTCTAAATAGGGCACCATCAAAATCCGTTGAAACGACACCTTATGAACTATGGTTTGGCAAGAAACCAAAGTTGTCGTATCTTAAAGTTTGGGGTTGCGATGCTTATGTGAAGAAACTTCAACCTGATAAGCTCGAACCTAAATCGGAGAAATGTGTCTTCATAGGATACCCAAAGGAGACTGTTGGGTACACCTTCTATCACAGATCCGAAGGCAAGACATTCGTTGCTAAGAATGGATCCTTTCTAGAGAAGGAGTTTCTCTCGAAAGAAGTGAGTGGGAGGAAAGTAGAACTTGATGAGGTAACTGTACCTGCTCCCTTATTGGAAAGTAGATCATCACAGAAATCAGTTTCTGCGACACCTACACCAATTAGTGAGGAAGTTAATGATAATGATCATGAAACTTCAGATCAAGTTATTACTGAACCTCGTAGGTCAACCAGATTAAGATCCGCACCAGAGTGGTACGGTAATCCTGTTCTGGAGGTTATGTTACTAGACCATGACGAACCTACGAACTATGAAGAAGCGATGGTGAGCCCAGATTCCGCAAAATGGCTTGAGGCCATGAAATCCGAGATGGGATCCATGTATGAGAACAAAGTATGGACTTTGGTTGACTTGCCCGATGATCGGCAAGCCATTGAAAATAAATGGATCTTCAAGAAGAAGACTGACGCTGACGGTAATGTTACTGTCTATAAAGCTCGACTTGTTGCGAAAGGTTTTCGACAAGTTCAAGGGATTGACTACGATGAGACCTTCTCACCCGTAGCGATGCTTAAGTCTGTCCGAATCATGTTAGCAATTGCCGCATTTTATGATTATGAAATTTGGCAAATGGATGTCAAAACTGCATTCCTGAATGGATTTCTGGAAGAAGAGTTGTATATGATGCAACCGGAAGGTTTTGTCGATCCAAAGGGAGCTAACAAAGTGTGCAAGCTCCAGCGATCCATTTATGGACTGGTGCAAGCCTCTCGGAGTTGGAATAAACGCTTTGATAGTGTGATCAAAGCATTTGGTTTTATACAGACTTTTGGAGAAGCCTGTATTTACAAGAAAGTGAGTGGGAGCTCAGTAGCATTTCTGATATTATATGTGGATGACATATTGCTAATTGGAAATGATATAGAATTTCTGGATAGCATAAAGGGATACTTGAATAAGAGTTTTTCAATGAAAGACCTCGGTGAAGCTGCATATATATTGGGCATCAAGATCTATAGAGATAGATCAAGACGCTTAATTGGACTTTCACAAAGCACATACCTTGACAAAGTTTTGAAGAAGTTCAAAATGGATCAAGCAAAGAAAGGGTTCTTGCCTGTACTACAAGGTGTGAGATTGAGTAAGACTCAATGCCCGACCACTGCAGAAGATAGAGAGAAGATGAAAGATGTTCCCTATGCTTCAGCCATAGGCTCTATCATGTATGCAATGCTGTGTACCAGACCTGATGTGTGCCTTGCTATAAGTTTAGCAGGGAGGTACCAAAGTAATCCAGGAGTGGATCACTGGACAGCGGTCAAGAACATCCTGAAATACCTGAAAAGGACTAAGGATATGTTTCTCGTTTATGGAGGTGACAAAGAGCTCATCGTAAATGGTTACGTTGATGCAAGCTTTGACACTGATCCGGACGATTCTAAATCGCAAACCGGATACGTATTTACATTGAACGGTGGAGCTGTCAGTTGGTGCAGTTCTAAGCAAAGTGTCGTGGCGGGATCTACGTGTGAAGCGGAGTACATAGCTGCTTCGGAAGCAGCAAATGAAGGAGTCTGGATGAAGGAGTTCATATCCGATCTAGGTGTCATACCTAGTGCATCGGGACCAATGAAAATCTTTTGTGACAATACTGGTGCAATTGCCTTAGCAAAGGAATCCAGATTTCACAAGAGAACCAAGCACATCAAAAGACGCTTCAATTCCATCCGGGATTTAGTCCAGGTGGGAGACATAGAAATTTGCAAGATACATACGGATCTGAATGTTGCAGACCCGTTGACTAAGCCTCTTCCACGAGCAAAACATGATCAGCACCAAGACTCCATGGGTGTAAGAATCATTACTGTGTAATCTAGATTATTGACTCTAGTGCAAGTGGGAGACTGAAGGAAATATGCCCTAGAGGCAATAATAAAGTTATTATTTATTTCCTTATATCATGATAAATGTTTATTATTCATGCTAGAATTGTATTAACCGGAAACATAATACATGTGTGAATACATAGACAAACAGAGTGTCACTAGTATGCCTCTACTTGACTAGCTCGTTGATCAAAGATGGTTATGTTTCCTAGCCATAGACATGAGTTGTCATTTGATTAACGGGATCACATCATTAGGAGAATGATGTGATTGACTTGACCCATTCCGTTAGCTTAGCACTCGATCGTTTAGTATGTTGCTATTGCTTTCTTCATGACTTATACATGTTCCTATGACTATGAGATTATGCAACTCCCGTTTACCGGAGGAACACTTTGTGTGCTACCAAACGTCACAACGTAACTGGGTGATTATAAAGGTGCTCTACAGGTGTCTCCAAAGGTACTTGTTGGGTTGGCGTATTTCGAGATTAGGATTTGTCACTCCGATTGTCGGAGAGGTATCTCTGGGCCCACTCAGTAATACACATCACTATAAGCCTTGCAAGCATTGTGACTAATGAGTTAGTTGCGGGATGATGTATTACGGAACGAGTAAAGAGACTTGCCGGTAACGAGATTGAACTAGGTATCGAGATACCGACGATCGAATCTCGGGCAAGTAACATACCGATGACAAAGGGAACAACGTATGTTGTTATGCGGTCTGACCGATAAAGATCTTCGTAGAATATGTGGGAACCAATATGAGCATCCAGGTTCCGCTATTGGTTATTGACCGGAGAGGTGTCTCGGTCATGTCTACATAGTTCTCGAACCCGTAGGGTCCGCACGCTTAACGTTACGATGACAGTTATATTATGAGTTTATATGTTTTGATGTACCGAAGGTTGTTCGGAGTCCCGGATGTGATCACGGACATGACGAGGAGTCTCGAAATGGTCGAGACATAAAGATTGATATATTGGAAGCCTATGTTTGGACATCGGAAGTGTTCCGGGTGAAATCGGGATTTTTCCGGAGTACCGGGAGGTTACCGGAACCCCCCCGGTAACTTAATGGGCCTTATTGGGCCTAGGTGGAAGAGAGGAGAGGAGGCCAGGGCAGGGCCGCGCGCCCCTCCCCCCAGTCCGAATAGGACAAGGAGAGGGGGGCGGCGCCCCCCCCCCTTCCTTCCTCCCCTCCACCTTTTCCCCTTCCTCTCCTAGTCTAACACGGAAAGGGGGGGAGTCCTACTCCCGGTAGGAGTAGGACTCCTCCTGGCGTGCCTCTCCTCCCTTGGCGAGCGGCCTCCCCCTTGCTCCTTTATATACGGGGGCAGGGGGCACCTCTCGACACACAATTGATCAACAATCTTTTAGCCGTGTGCGGTGCCCCCTCCACCATATTACACCTCGATAATATCGTAGCGGAGCTTAGGCGAAGCCCTGCGTCGGTAGAACATCATCATCGTCACCACGCCGTTGTGCTGACAAAACTCTCCCTCAACACTCGGCTGGATCGGAGTTCAAGGGACGTCATCGAGCTGAACGTGTGCTGAACTCGGAGGTGCCGTGCATTCGGTACTTGATCGGTCGGATCGTGAAGACGTACGACTACATCAACCGTGTTGTGTTAACGCTTCCGCTTTCGATCTACGAGGGTACGTGGACAACACTCTCCCCTCTCGTTGCTATGCATCACCATGATCTTGCGTGTGCGTAGAATTTTTTTGAAATTACTACGTTCCCCAACACTGCACCGACATCATCGAGACGGCTCAGTGTGCGAGACCCGCCCGAGTTCAGCCTGCCATGAAACGTGCCTTCGTGGGATTCATCCATGGAGCAGAATCTGAGGATAGATCGGTGTCTGTCGGTGAGACAGTTGTTTACTCCAATGGTGAGTCATCCGCCGGCGAGACCGAGTCATTGTATCAACTGCAAGATGGCCGGCTTGGGGGCCGTTCCGACGGCGATAGTATTCCGGACCCCTTTGAGCCGCTTAATCGGGTTGCGATCTTTGTGGCCGGTACACAGCCCGTGTAGCACTCTTCGACTGCAGCAGAGATGGTTTCCGGGTCAGCAGCGGCAACGGCTGCCGGGGCAGGAGGCCCTGTGCGCCCGCCGCCTCAGGTCTTAACCGACTTGTTGGATAAGCTGACAGCATTGTTAACAACGGTGGTTAATCCGGCAGATCAGGATCAGCATAACGCGGCGGTTGCAAAATTGCGGGATGAGATAGCACAGGCCAAGGAAGAGCTGAACACAGAAAATACTAGGATAGCCGAGGAGCAGGCTGCTTTGGATGCTCATGCACAGCGGATTCAATCAGAGTCCTTCCGGCTCATGTTGGATCAGAACGCGTCAAACGACGTCATGAGGAGGAGGCATCAAACTCGCCTGCCTCTAGTTTACGAGGCGAGAAATCTCTTTAACACACCCGGAGCAGGGACCAGTAACCAGCCAGTGGTAAACCAGGTTGAAACGCCTGGAACGGGAGCGCAGGTTCAGCCGCGCACGGCGGGCCCGCCTCGTCAAGATAATATCCCACCGCTGCACATGTCGACGCCGCTGGGTCATTATTCAAACCCCTTGGATAACATGATCATCGCCGCCTCACGATTGGAAGCTCTCCCGATTGAGGGCGAGTCTCCAACGGCAGTTGAGACACGAAGGGCTAGAGAGCTTCTTCAGACGGCTTTGGTTCAGCAGCAGGCTTATTCCTACAGTCGTGATAGGATTCATTCAACCCCTCGCCCAAGCCGGAGTTGTAGCAGGCATATTGAGAAACCGGCCATGTCAAGCAGTGTGCGGAACCGTAACCCGCCCCGTGAGCATAACCCGACAGGTGGTGGGGTTAATGCCCAGAACGTCGTGGATCAAGGAAGAGCGTGTCGGGAGGCCGAGCTGGCGGCTCAGTATACGGCTCATCAGCATTCCCCGGTTCGTCCGACAGCTTCGGTGGAGACAGGTGTAACCTTTAGGACTCTGGGTGTGCCGTGTTTGGTGCCAGCTTTATGTAACGTACGATTGCCAAAGGACTTCAAGGGTCCCCGCAAGGTGCCCAACTACACTGCCGACTTACCCCCTGAAGCATGGGTTGAGAGTTATGAGATGGCGATGGAACTGCTGGATGTTGACGATGCTGCATGTGCTAAGTACTTTACCATGATGTTGGAAGGGACGAATCGTACTTGGTTGAAGGGGTTGCCAGCCAACTCCATTGGATCATGGGCCGAGTTAAAAGCCCGGTTTATCCAGAATTTTAAAGATACATGCAAGCAACCCATGTCAATTGTGGATTTAGCTTCCTGTGTCCAAGAAGAAGGTGAGTCGACAACCCATTGGGTGCGCCGGGTCTCAACAATCCTACACTCGTCGGAGAGTATCAATGCCGATTCAGCGGTCTTAATGTTAGAGAACAATTGTCGTTTCACGCCCCAGAAGCAAAAGTTAGGGCGGCTCAAACATCACTGCAATGACATGGGGACACTCATGGTGGCTCTGGTTAAATATGCTGACTCTGATGGTACCAAGGACCCCGAGTCTGATGATGAAAAGTCGGGAAAGGGGAAGAAGAGCAGCAGCACCAGGGGGCAGCAACATAACCGGCGGGGCATGGAAACAACGGTAAGCGCAAAGCTGATAATAGTTTGGACTTTGTGGCTAACACCAATACGCAGAATAATGGTCAGCATCGAAAGGGTAAACTGCCCCAGCAGACTGGCGGGTCAGGCATCAATCTTGAGCAGCTGTTAAATCAGCCCTGCCCAAGACACGGGACACGAGAAAGACCGTCTGGGCACCTCTGGAAGGATTGCTTCATTATGAAGGAGTTCAAAAATTCAAATATTTTTCAAGACAGTCATGGGTCAGATGGCGGCTCAGGATCTGGCTCTCATGGACCGGGTAACGGCGGTGGCGGCTCTAGCTCTGGATTCCATGGAAATCAAGGCAATCACGGCAACCAGGGTGGTTACAATCAGCAGAGTAATCAGGGGAGTCAACAGTAGCAACAGTCTGGTTATCAGGGCAACCCGAAGCAGTTGAATAGTGGACAGTATCATGTCTTCACCACTAGCTTATGTAAGTGTGACCAGAAGCTTCATAAGAGGGCAGTCAATGTTGTTGAGCCGGCGGTTCCCCGTTACTTGCGCTGGTCTGAGCATCCCATTGTGTGGAGTCGGGAATATCACCCGCCCCGGGTTGATAATCCGGGTCACTTGGCTTTATTGGTCGCACCTCAGGTCGGAGGATATAAGTTCACCAAGGTACTCATGGACGGAGGGAACAGTATCAATATTCTTTATTATGAAACTTTCCGCCGCATGGGGTTGACTGATAAAAATCTTAAGCCGTCAAACACGGTTTTCCATGGCGTGGTGCCTGGCAAGTCGGCCTACCCGGTTGGTAAGATAGCTCTGGAAGTTGCTTTTGGAGATGATCATGACTCTAGATCTGAGACACTGACCTTTGAAGTGGTCAAGATCCATAGCCCGTATCACGCTCTGTTTGGATGGCCGGCTTATGCCAAGTTCATGGCGCGGCCTTGTTATGTGTATCTGCAGCTCAAGATGCCGGGTTACAAGGGGACCATTATGGTGCATGGAAGCCGGAAGATAGCCTTGGAATGTGAGGAAGGTGATGCTGCCTATGCTGAGTCGGTTTGTGCAACTGAGGAGTTGAAGTTTTATAAGGATAATGTTGACCCGGCGGACATGACGTCTTTAAAGAAGCCGACTACAGAGCATGATCCTTCACTCAAATTTAACTCGGCAGATGACACTAAAATGGTTGATTTCATTCCTGGTGATTCATCGAAGCAGTTCAGTATCAGTGTCAATCTGGATCCGAAATAGGAAAGCGCGCTCATCGAGTTCATCCGTGAGAACCGGGACATCTTTGCATGGAAGCCTTCAGACATGCCGGGTGTACCGAGGGAACTCGCTGGGCACACTCTTAATATTGACCCGAAATTTAAGTCGGTCAAGCAGTTTCTTCATCGGTTTAATGAGGAGAGGCGGAAGGCCATCGAAGAGGAAGTGGCCCAGCTCTTGGCAGCCGGGTTTATCATCGAAGTTTTCCACCCCGAGTGGCTGGCTAATCCGGTACTGGTACTAAAAAAGAATGGCACTTGGCGGATGTGTGTGGATTACACAGAGTTGAACAAGGCTTGTCCGGCTGATCCGTTTGCTCTCCCTCGTATTGATCAAATCATTGATGCTACAGCGGGTTGTGAGCGTTTGAGTTTTTTGGATGCTTATTATGGTTATCATCAGATCAAGATGGCAGTTAAGGACCAGGAGAAAACAGCTTTCATTACTCCGTTTGGGGCCTTCTGCTATGTGTCTATGCCTTTTGGGCTCAAGAGTGCCCAGGCGACTTATCAGCGGTGTGTGCAAAATTGCCTTCACAATCAGATTGGGCGCAATGTTCATGCTTATGTCGATGACATTGTGGTGAAGTCAAGAAAGAAGGAGACCCTGATTGATGATTTGAAGGAGACGTTTGACAATCTTCGGGTCTATAAGATGATGCTTAATCTGGCTAAATGTGTCTTTGGGGTACCCGCGGGCAAGCTCTTGGGTTTCTTGGTTTCTAATAGAGGCATTGAAGCTAACCCGGAGAAAACCAAAGCCTTTACCTCATTGGCTAAGCCGGCGTGTATTAATGATGTTCAGCGCCTGGCGGGTCGCATTGCGGCTCTGAGCCGGTTCATAAGCCGGCTGGGTGAGAAGGCTATCCCCCTTTATCAGATGGTGATGAAGACGGATCATTTTGTTTGGAGCGATGCTGCTAACCAAGTGTTTGAGGATCTGAAGAAACAATTGGCTGAACCGCCCGTACTTGTTGCCCCTGTTGATAAAAAGCCTCTGTTGTTATATGTGGCTGCTAATAGCCGGGCCGTTAGTGTGGCCATCGTGGTGGAAAGGAAAGAGGCTGGCAAGGAATATCCGGTTCAACGACCGGTTTATTATATCAGTGAGGTACTTATTGAGTCCAAGCAGAGATACCCACATTGGCAGAAGCTTGTGTATGGGGTTTTCATGGCAAGCCGGAAGCTTAAGCAATATTTCCAGGGTCATCCCATCACTGTGGTTAGCTCTGCTCCTTTGGGAGATATCATTCAGAACAGGGAAGCAACTGGCCAGGTTGCTAAGTGGGCCATTGAGCTTGGACCTCACGGGTTAAAATATATGCCTCGTACGGCTATCAAGTCCCAAACGCTTGTGGATTTTATCGATGATTGGGCAGAGTTGCAGACACCAGAGGAAAAGCCAGATAACACATACTGGACTATTCACTTTGATGGATCTAGACAGCTGGAGGGCTCAGGGGCTGGAGTTGTCTTGACTTCCCCATGAGGTGATAAATTTTCTTATGTCCTCCGGTTAATGTTCCCTTATACTAACAATGCAGCTGAGTATGAGGCCCTGCTCCATGGTCTTCGGATGGCTAAGGAGATGAATTTAAGCTGGGTGAGATGCTTTGGCGATTCAGATTTGGTGGCCCAATAGGTCTCTGGTACTTGGGATTCCAAGGATCCGCTTATGGCCGCTTATCGTCGAGAGGTCGATGCCATTGCAGGTCATTTCAAGGGTTACCAAGTTGAGCACATTGATCGAAGGATGAATGAGGCGGCTGATAATCTAAGCCGGCTAGGCTCTCAGCGTAAGCCAGTGCCACCGAATACGTTCCTGGATGTTCTACTCAATCCTTCGGTCAAATTGCCTACGGAGGAGGACCTTGCTATTCCTGGCCCAGAAGCACAGTTGGTGACGGCTCTTCATGCTATTCCTGATTGGACAGTTCCCTATTTGTCTTACATGACCCGGGGTGAGTTACCTGAGGATGAGACCTTGGCCAGGAAGATAACCCGACGGTCTAAGTCAATGACAATTGTTAATGGGGAGGTGCACCATTGCAGTGTTACAGGGGCGTTTCAGCGTTGCGTTTCTCCTGAAGAAGGCTGTGAGATTCTGCGTGAGATCCACGAAGGAGATTGTGGTCATCATGCTGACTCTAAATCTCTGGTAGCCAAGGCTTTTCGTCATGGTTTCTATTGGCTGACGGCTCATGCTGATGCTGAGGACTTGGTCAGAAAATGTGACGGTTATCAGAAGTTTTCACGTCGAGCTCATGTTCCGGCTCAGGAGCTGAGGATGATCCCAATCACTTGGCCGTTTGCAACTTGGGGGCTTGATATGGTTGGACCTTTTAAGAGGTCCAAGGATAAGAAGACCCACCTTTTGGTGGCGTTGATAAGTTCACTAAGTGGGTAGAAGAAGAGCCGGTCAGTAAGTGTGATGCAGCCACGACGGTTCAATTCATGAAGAAGGTGATCTTCCATTTTGGCTTTCCACACAACATTATAACAGATAATGGCACTAATCTCTCCAAGGGTGCTATGAAAGAATTTTGTCAACGTGAGCATATCCGGCTTGATGTATCATCAATGGCTCACCCCCAATCCAATGGCCAAGTTGAGAGAGCCAATCAAGAGATCCTAAGAGGCATCAAGCCCCGGCTTATGGTTCCCTTACAGAGGACGCCGGGTTGTTGGGTGGAGGAATTACCTTTCGTGTTATGGAGCATCAATACCACCCCCAACAGGTCTACGTGTTACACACCTTTCTTCATGGTTTACGGAGCAGAGACGGTTCTCCCTAGTGACATCCGTCACGATTCACCTCGTGTGGCGGCTTATGTTGAAGCTGACAATGAAAAAGAACGTCAGGAAGCACTTGACCTGTTAGATGAGGAGCGTGACATCGCGGCGGCTCGTTCGGCGATTTACCAGCAAGATCTGCGACGTTACCACAGCCGCCGGGTTAAAATCAGGACTTTTCAAGAAGGCGATCTGGTGCTCCGGGTTATCCAGGATCAGACTGATATGCACAAGTTATCCCCACCTTGGGAAGGACCCTTTGTGGTCAGCAAGAATCTGAACAACGGGTCATACTACCTTATCGATGTTCGAGAGGACAAAGACCGTGGAATATTGCTCATCTTCGGCCTTACTACACCTGAGCCACATGCTCTTCTGATGTACATATTTTGACAATGTATATATTATGATCAATATAATAAAGTCAGCATCCCTGATAAAGCAGGGCCTCTGTCATTTTCTCTTTAAAAACAATGAGTTTTCGTTCACATGGGGCTTTTGCTTTATAGAGCAAAGTTATGATTACCCTTTGATCCGGCTTATAGGCCACATATAAAAAAAGGGAAAAAACTTGGGGGCTTGCTACTCAGGTTAAAGGGACCAAAGAGAGTCTGTTGCAAAAGCACAACTCAAACATAGGTGCACATTGAGCATAGCTCAGAAATATTGCTTGGGGGCTCTTTTGTTCTAAAGAACAAGAGTTGCTATAACCCTTGTGATAGGCTTAAAATCCAGGCTTGGAAGCTGGGTGTATTCACCTAAAACCCCGGGTTATCCTTCCTTTTTAAGTAAGCCACTCCACCCAGGTATTCCTGGAATGACCCACCAAACGTTTGACAAGTCAATCTTATACAGACCCTGAACTTGTCAAAGTTAAAATGACGATTGGTTATGTGAGGTCCATCTTATAAGGTTTGTAAAACGGTTTAACTCAGTGGCCCGTGCAGCCCGTGAAAGCACTCGATTTTCGGCCTGGCAGCCCATGAAAAGCCTCGTTTTCGTGTGCTTTTATTTGACAGATATTTGAGGTTTGTTTGATGAGGCTTATAATGCTTTATGATTATAATTCACCGGTGTTTATTGACCTGGCTTGGCTTTCGACTATAAGTCGTCAGTACATGATAAGTTAATATCCGGTGTTTATTGACCCGGTCTGGCCTTTCACTATAAGTCACCAGTATGAGATAAAATAATATCCGGTGTTTATTAACCCGGCTTGGCTTTATTCATAAGCCGGCAATATATGATAATTACCGGTGCTCAAGGTTTGGGTTATCACCCTTCTTCTACTGGTTTGGTAAACCAACAGTGTGATCAAATATCACAGGTATGACATATTTAGTTATAATTAAGCCAGTCCTGGTTATAAGCTATTTTAGTTTCCAGTGATTATGTATTGGGCATTATGACCCGTCCTGTGGTAAACCATGGGACACTTGTGATATGTTTTTGCATACAGGAACACACTCAAAAAGCTGATATTATAAACAACCAGTGGCAGATATTCAATTGGCAGTTTCATGCAAAGCAGAAGACGCACGATAGTACGGCAAATTCAAAGTTTTACTACCCTATTACATGCCTCCACGGGCCAAATGAGATCAAAATGTTTTTCAAAATAACAAGTCTTAGAGCCGCCCGGCGCTTCAGTCTTCTTGGCCTTGCTGCTCGGAGTCTTCTGCATCATCCTTTACCGGCTCTTCGTCTTCTCCCACCGTCTGAAAAGTTGGTGATGACCAATCGATGCCAGATAAAGCTTCAAATTCAGCCTCATCATCTATAAGCTCAGATGGATAGACTTCAGTAGCAAAGGTGTGCTTACGGATTGGCGGGATTAAGTCCATCACTTTGTAAGCCGGGGTTGGCATCTTTTGATTCTCCTGATTATAAGTCGAATGGTACTTGGAAAGGTCCGAGTCATTGGCAATCAGAGTGGCCATTGGACGCGCAAGCTGAGAAGTCTTTCTGATCAAAAGGAGTGCCATATTCTTTCAAACTTGGGTAACCAGTGGTTACCTCAGACGGGTCAAGCTCTGGTACCCATGCCTTGGCCCGGCTCAAAGCCATCACAGCGCTGGCCCTTGCGGATGATCGCTTTATCTCATCAAATCTTATAGGCAGCACAGAGAGTTTCTTCAAAACATCTATCAGCATAGTTGGTGCTTGACCTGTTGGCGAAAGGCGGCTAAAGCACATTGAGTCCCGGTGTACAGCTGCTCGACAAGTGTATAGACAGCTTTAAGCTTCACAAGCATGTCTTGATTGAGATTGCTGCTCCTGGGGCCTGAATATATTGCAGAATGATTAAATGGCGGGTTATATGATCAAAATAATGATTCATTTTTGATGATTGGCGAGGTGGCTTACCAAAGATAGCTGAAACCATCTGAGTTACACAGAGTTTTAAGCCGGTGAGCTCAGTGGTCACCTCTTGAAGCGCTGCCTCTGCCTTCTCAGCACGTTGCGTTAAAATCGTCTTTTCATCCGCCCAAGCCTTTTTCTCCGCTTCAAAGCTGGTCTTCAGTTTTTCCGACTCAGCCACGCTAAACTGGAATTTCGACTCAGCCTTCCGGGTCTCAGTTTCCTGAGTCGCCAGCCGGGTCTTGGCATCATTCAATTGGGACTCCAGTTCAACACTGGCAGCCTATATAAATTATAGAGTTATCAACATTTGTATCAAGATCACAAGAATACAAGTCCCAAGTCTTTTGCCAGCAACAACACTTGACACTTGGGGGCTAATTGCTACCTCTTGAGCACTGCGTTGGTTTTCCCTTGAAGAGGAAAGGGTGATGCAGCAAAGTAGCGTAAGTATTTCCCTCAGTTTTTGAGAACCAAGGTATCAATCCAGTAGGAGGCTACACGCAAGTCCCTCGCACCTACACAAACAAATAAATCCTCGCAACCAACGCGATAAGGGGTTGTCAATCCCTACACGGTCACTTACGAGAGTGAGATCTGATAGATATGATAGGATAATATTTTTGGTATTTTTGTGATAGAGATGCAAAGTAAAATAAACAAAATAAAAACGGCGCCAGAAATAGCTTGTTGTCGGGACATTAATATGATGGAAAAAATAGACCCGGGGGCCATAGGTTTCACTAGTGGCTTCTCATGAGCATAAGTATTTTACGGTGGATGAACAAATTACTGTTGAGCAATTGACAGAATTGAGCATAGTTATGAGAATATCTAGGTATGATCATGTATATAGGCATCACGTCCAAGACAAGTAGACCGACTCCTGCCTGCATCTACTACTATTACTCCACACATCGACTGCTATCCAGCATGCATCTAGAGTATTAATTTCATAAGAACAGAGTAACGCTTTAAGCAAGATGACATGATGTAGAGGGATAAATTCATGAAATATGATTAAAAAAAACCATCTTGTTATCCTCGATGGCAACAATACAATGCGTGCCTTGCTGCCCCTACTGTCACTGGGAAAGGACACCGCAAGATTGAACCCAAAGCTAAGCACTTCTCCCATTGCAAGAAAGATCAATCTAGTAGGCCAAACCAAACTGATAATTCGAAGAGACTTGCAAGGATAACCAATCATACATAAAAGAATTCAGAAGATTCAAATATTGTTCATAGATAAACTTGATCATAAACCCACAATTCATCGGTCTCAACAAACACACCGCAAAAGAAGATTGCATCGAATAGATCTCCACGAGAGAGGGGGAGAACATTGTATTGAGATCCAAAAAGAGAGAAGAAGCCATCTAGCTAATAACTATGGACCTGAAGGTCTGAGGTAAACTACTCACACTTCATCGGAGAGGCTATGGTGTTGATGTAGAAGCCCTCCGTGATCGATGCCCCCTCCGGCGGAGCTCCGGAACAGGCCCCAAGATGGGATCTCGTGGGTACAGAAGGTTGCGGTGCTGGAATTAGGTTTTTGGCTCCGTATCTGATCGTTTGGGGGGACGTAGGTATATATAGGAGGAAGGAGTACGTCGGTGGAGCAACATGGGGCCCACGAGGGTGGAGGGCGCGCTTGGGGGGGGGGGTAGGCGCGCCCCCTACCTCGTGGCTTCCTGCTTGATTTCTTGACGTAGGGTCCAAGTCCTCTGGATCATGTTCGTTCCGAAAATCATGTTCCCGAAGGTTTCATTCCGTTTGGACTCCGTTTGATATTCTTTTTCTGCGAAACTCTGAAATAGGCAAAAAAACAACAATTCTGGGCTGGGCCTCCGGTTAATAGGTTAGTCCCAAAAATAATATAAAAGTGAATAATAAATACAAATAATGTCCAAAACAGAAGATAATATAGCATGGAGCAATCAAAAATTATAGATACGCTGGAGACATATCAAGCATCCCCAAGCTTAATTCCTGCTCGTCCTCGAGTAGGTAAATGATAAAAACAGAATTTTTGATGCGGAATGCTACTTGGCATAATTTCAATGTAATTCTTCTTAATTGTGGTATGAATATTCAGATCCGAAAGATTCAAGATAAAAGTTCATATTGACATAAAAATAATAATACTTCAAGCATACTAACTAAGCAATTATGTCCTCTCAAAATAACATGGCCAAAGAAAGTTCATCCCTACAAAATCATATAGTTTAGTCATGCTCCATTTTCATCACACAAGAATGCTCTCATCATGCACAACCCCGATGACAAGCCAAGCAATTGTTTCATACTTTAGTGATCTCAAACTTTTTCAACCTTCACGCAATACTGAGCGTGAACCATGGATATAGCACTATGGGTGGAATAGAATATGATGATGGGGGTTATGTGGAGAAGACAAAAAAGGAGAAAGTCTCACATCAACGAGGCTAATCAATGAGCTATGGAGATGCCCATCGATTGATGTTAATGCAAGGAGTAGGGATTGCCATGCAACGGATGCACTAGAGCTATAAATATATGAAAGCTCAACAAAAGAAACTAAGTGGCTGTGCATCCAACTTGCTTGCTCACGAAGACCTAGGGCACTTGAGGAGGCCCATTGTTGGAATATACAAGCCAAGTTCTATAATGAAAAATTCCCACTAGTATATGAAAGTGACAAAACAAGAGACTCTCTATCATGAAGATTATGGTGCTACTTTGAAGCACAAGTGTGGTAAAGGATAGTAACATTGTCCCTTCTCTCTTTTTCTCTCATTTTTTGGCCTTCTCTTTTTTATGGCCTTTATCTCCCCTTTTTTTATTCCTCACTTGGGACAATGCTCTAGAAAATGATGATCATCACACTTCTATTTATTTACAACTCAATGATTACAACTCGATACTAGAACAAAGTATGACTCTATATGTATGCCTCCGGCGGTGTACCGGGATATGCAATGAACCAAGAGTGACATGTATGAAAGAATTATGAATGGTGGCTTTGCCACAAATACTATGTCAACTACATGATCATGCAAAGCAATATGACAATGATGAACGTGTCATGATAAACGGAATGGTGGAAAGTTGCATGGCAATATATCTCGGAATGGCTATGGAAATGCCATAATAGGTAGGTATGGTGGCTGTTTTGAGGAAAATATAAGGAGGTTTATGTGTGAAAGAGCATATCATATCACGGGGTTTGGATGCACCGGCGAAGTTTGCACCAACTCTCAATGTGAGAAAGGGCAATGCACGGTACCAAAGAGGCTAGCAATGATGGAAAGGTGAAAGTGCGTATAATCCATGGACTCAACATTAGTCATAAAGAACTCACATACTTATTGCAAAAATCTGCAAGTCATCAAAAACCAAGCACTACACGCATGCTCCTAGGGGGATAGATTGGTAGGAAAAGACCATCGCTCGTCCCCGACCGCCACTCATAAGGAGGACAATCAAAGAACACCTCATGTTTCAAATTTGTTACATAACGTTTACCATACATGCATGCTACGGGACTTGCAAACTTCAACACAAGTATTTCTCAAATTCACAACTACTCAACTAGCACAACTTTGATATCACTACCTCCATGTCTCAAAACAATCATCAAGCATCAAACTTCTCTTAGTATTCAATACACTCATAAGAAAGTTTTTACTATTCTTGAATACCTAGCATATTAGGATTATTTAAACAAACTACCATGCTATTTAAGACTCTCAAAATAATCTAAGTGAAGCATGAGAGATCAATAGTTTCTATAAAACAAATCCACCACCGTGCTCTAAAAGATATAAGTGAAGTACTAGAGCAAAAACTGTATAACTCAAAAGATATAAGTGAAGCACATAGAGTATTCTAATAATTCCCGAATCATGTGTGTCTCTCTCAAAAGGTGTGTACAGAAAGGATGATTGTGGTAAACTAAAAAGCAAAGACTCAAATCATACAAGACGCTCCAAGCAAAACACATATCATGTGGTGAATAAAAATATAGCTCCAAGTAAAGTTACCGATGGAAGTAGACGAAAGAGGGGATGCCTTCCGGGGCATCCCCAAGCTTTGGATTTTTGGTGTCCTTAGATTATCTTGGGGGTTCCATGGGCATCCCCAAGCTTAGGCTCTTGCCACTCCTTGTTCCATAATCCATCAAATCTTTCACCCAAAACTTGAAAACTTCACAACACAAAACTTAGCAGAAAATCTCGTGAGCTCCGTTAGCGAAAGAAAACAAAAGACCACTTCAAGGTACTGTAATGAACTCATTATTTATTTATATTGGTGTTAAACCTACTGTATTCCAACTTCTCTATGGTTTATAAACTCTTTTACTAGCCATAGATTCATCAAAATAAGCAAACAACACACGAAAAACAGAATCTGTCAAAAACAGAACAGTCTGTAGTAATCTGTAACTAACGCAAACTTCTGGAACTCCAAAAAATCAGCAAAAATAGGACGACCTAGGAAATTTGTTTATTGATCAGAAGCAATTGGAATCAATATTTTATCACGTTCTGGTGATTTTAACAATTATTGTCGTGAACAGAAAGTTTCTGGAATTTTCTGCAAGATCAAATAACTATCATCCAAGAAGATCCTATAGGTTTAACTTGGCACAAACACTAATTAAAACATAAAAACACATCTAACCAGAGGCTAGAACAAGTATTTTTTTTCCTAAACAAGAAGCAAAAATCAAAAACAAAAAATAAAATTGGGTTGCCTCCCAACAAGCGCTATCGTTTAACGCCCCTAGCTAGGCATAAAAGTAAGGATATATCTAGGTATTGCCATCTTTGGTTGGCAATTCTTCAATAAGACATCTATCATCCTTTAGAGTTTCTTTATTTTTATTAATTATCAAGCTTTTAGGAACACAATCGAGAAATTCATTTATAGCAAATGGTTCCTTAATGATAGCAAAAAGATTGGGATGAATACTTATAGATTTAAGATCCGCAGTTTCCTTACTAGAGGATTCACCCTTATTTTTAGGAACATACATAAGCTTGGCAATTTTAGTTGGAGGACTTGGAGTATTCTTTACAGAAGAAAAAGTGGTTCCCAAGTTGGTAATGATACCCTCAAGTTTATCGATTCTAGTGGAATCTTGATTTATTCTTTCATTAACTATGGGTTCCTTCTCCTTAATATTTTTCAAAGTGACTCCTAACTTAGATCCATATTGGGTAATTTGGTTGTGGATCTTTTTATCCAGATTTTCAATTAACTATACGGTAGCAACTTTATTTTCAATAATTTCAAGTCTTTGCATTACATGCTCCAAAGTTAACATGGTTCCATTAACCAAGAGAGGTGGTGAGCCAAATAAATCTATCATAGCATTATAAGAGTCAAAAGTATGGCTACCCAAGAAATTCCCTCCAGTAATGGTATCAAGAATATATCTATACCAAGGATTAGTGCCTACATAAAAATTGCGGAGAAGAACGGAAGTAGATTGCTTCCTGGTAGATCTATTTTGAGCATTGCAAATTCTATACCAAGCATCTTTTAGATTTTCTCCCTCCCTTTGTTTAAAATTGAGAACTTCATTTTCGGGAGACAACGGAGAAGATAAAGGACTAGCCATGACGACAAGGCAAGCAAAAGAAAAAGAGGCGAACAAAAAAGAGAGGGCGAATAAAACAGCAAGGCTGAAGTGGGGGAGAGAAAAATGAGAGGCAAATGGCAAAAAATGTAATGCGGGAGATAAGGGTTTGTGATGGGTACTTGGTATGTTGACTTTTGCGTAGACCTCCCCGGCAACGGCACCAGAAATCCTTCTTGCTACCTCTTGAGCACTGCGTTGGTTTCCCTTGAAGAGGAAAGGGTGATGTAGCAAAGTAGCGTAAGTATTTCCCTCAGTTTTTGAGAACCAAGGTATCAATCTAGTAGGAGGCTACACGCAAGTCCCTCGCACCTACACAAACAAATAAATCCTCGCAACCAACGCGATAAGGGGTTGTCAATCCCTACATGGTCACTTACGAGAGTGAGATCTGATAGATATGATAGGATAATATTTTTGGTATTTTTGTGATAGAGATGCAAAGTAAAATAAACAAAATAAAAACGGCGCCAGAAATAGCTTGTTGTCGGGAGATTAATTTGATGGAAAATAGACCCGGGGGCCAGAGGTTTCACTAGTGGCTTCTCTCATGAGCATAAGTATTTTACGGTGGATGAACAAATTATTGTTGAGCAATTGACAGAATTGAGCATAGTTATGAGAATATCTAGGTATGATCATGTATATAGGCATCACGTCCGAGACAAGTAGACCGACTCCTGCCTGCATCTACTACTATTACTCCACACATCGACCGCTATCCAGCATGCATCTAGAGTATTAAGTTCATAAGAACAGAGTAACGCTTTAAGCAAGATGACATGATGTAGAGGGATAAATTCATGCAATATGATAAAAAAACATCTTGTTATCCTCGATGGCAACAATACAATACGTGCCTTGCTGCCCCTACTGTCACTGGGAAAGGACACCGCAAGATTGAACCCAAAGCTAAGCACTTCTCCCGTTGCAAGAAAGATCAATCTAGTAGGCCAAACCAAACTGATAATTCGAAGAGACTTGCAAAGATAACCAATCATACATAAAAGAATTCAGAAGATTCAAATATTGTTCATAGATAAACTTGATCATAAACCCACAATTCATCGGTCTCAACAAACACACCGCAAAAGAAGATTACATCGAATAGATCTCCACGAGAGAGGGGGAGAACATTGTATTGAGATCCAAAAAGAGAGAAGAAGCCATCTAGCTAATAACTATGGACCCGAAGGTCTGAGGTAAACTACTCACACTTCATCGAAGAGGCTATGGTGTTGATGTAGAAGCCCTCCGTGATCGATGCCCCCTCCGGCGGAGCTCCGGAATAGGCCCCAAGATGGGATCTCGTGGGTACAGAAGGTTGCGGCGGTGGAATTAGGTTTTTGGCTTCGTATCTGATCGTTTGGGGGTACGTAGGTATATATAGGAGGAAGGAGTACGTCGGTGGAGCAACGTGGGGCCCACGAGGGTGGAGGGCGTGCCTGGGGGGGTAGGCGCGCCCCTACCTCGTGGCTTCCTGCTTGATTTCTTGACGTAGGGTCCAAGTCCTCTGGATCATGTTCGTTCCGAAAATCACGTTCCCGAAGGTTTCATTCCGTTTGGACTCCGTTTGATATTCTTTTTCTGCAAAACTCTGAAATAGGCAAAAAAACAGCAATTCTGGGCTGGGCCTCCGGTTAATAGGTTAGTCCCAAAAATAATATAAAAGTGAATAATAAAGCCCAATAATGTCCAAAACAGAGGATAATATAGCATGGAGCAATCAAAAATTATAGATACGTTGGAGACGTATCACTAATGTCTATCGAAGAATTATTTTTTTCAAGACAACGGCTCTTATGAATAAAGTCCCAAGTACTTTGCAAGCAAGACTACTTGGCACTTGGGGGCTAATGCATATCGTTTGTATCTTCTTCATCATGAGCCGGAAGTGTTGTAAACAGTCTCAACCAACTCATGGGGGCTATGCAGTCAAGCTTTCTTTTCTTATACAAAGATAAATAGGACCGGCTCATTCCTTCAAATTAAACCGGCCCTTGGGAGCTACGGATGCAAAACTCAACCTGTGCAAACATCCGGTTTACATTTAAACCAGACAAGGAGGGATTCTAGGACAGAAGTTCATGGATATTTCTAAAGTCTACAACCTATTTAATCTTGTCATAGCCAGTAGACTTGGCGGCTGACAGGATATGTATATAAATTACTTAAAGTTGGAGGTCATACCTCATATTTTTGGTGCATCTGCTTCACCATGTCAATTTCAAGGTCGCGGCTGGAGTGGACCTGGCTGAGGTAGCCGGAGAGGATTTCATTGTTGTTCAGTTGCGCATAGTGGGAGATGTCAAACTTCAGTTTCCGCCTCTCAATAACCTCTTGCTTGGCAGTATGTTTGGCCAAAGCTATTGGATTTCCCGGTTCAACAAAACCGGTGCCAGTAATTAACACGTCGTCATTATGAGTCTCTGACGGCTTAGGTGAACTCGAGGGGGCAGGAGTTGAAGGATTGACAATAGTGTCATCAACACGGAGATCCGGAATCTTAGGTGTGGTAGGAGTAACAGGCTCTTCCGGCTGTTTGTCAGTAACTTCAGGAACGGAGACTTGTGGCTCCGGCTCAGCAGTTTTTGGTGCTTCAGTTGGTTTATTCGCCTTCGCCTTCTTGTTGGGTTTTGCTTGTCCACTACGCGGATTGTGACAAGTTAGTATAAATATAAGGGTATGAAGAATTACAGGGTAAAATCAATTGCTATTACCCAGGGACAGTTTTGAAAGCCGGTAACTCAGTTTGTGATGAGTCGTCAGAGGAAGAACGGGCAAGTTCCTGATTGAGGGTTATCAACAAAATTAGAAGGTAAACAGATAAGATCCGCAAAACAGATAAGAAGAGTAATTAAAAAGGAACCTCGTTTCGACGTTTCCGAGGGGCAGGAGTGTTCGGTAAGCCGGAGGATAACTCGTCACCTCCATTAGTCCGGGTCTGACGGTGGTTCTCGTGCTGCTGTTGCTTCAAAAGAAAGTGAGGATCCAAATAAGCCAAGGGGTATGAAAACCTTACTTTCCGGGTTACTTGTCGAAGTTTATGTCTTGGCAAAGGGTCTGAGCTGGAGGAAATAATAGTTACCTCTTCGTCAGGGGCTTGGCTGGCTCCCGTGTCAGCCTGATAATAATCAGTGTCAATAAGATGGTTGAAAAATAAGCCAAGAGAGTCAAGGGCAACCTCTGACTCAGAGGTGTCATCAAGCTTGAGCAGGCCAGAGGCGCTTGGTTTCTTCTTCTTCTTAGTGGTCTTCTTGGCGGCTTTCCTAGCAGCCTTCTTGGCAGCCCTGGCCTTCTTAGCAGCCTCGTGATCATACTCCACTTTCCAGAATTCCAACTTAGCCTGTAAAGGTTATCAAAGGTCGAGTTAATAAGCTATTCAAATAATGAGGTGAAGATAAGTAAGTTCGGAGGCTTACATCCGGTGGCGGGTTAAGCTTGCAGAAAGGGGCCAGACCCACTTTGACACAATCCTCCGGGTCTTCATTCAGAAGAGACTTAACCATTTCATTGATTGCTTCATCAGTTAATGGTGCGGAGCTGTGGCGCAGTGAATCTTTCTCACCACCAGTGTAAGTGCACATTAAGCTGGTACGGAGGCTTAACAGAATGGTCCGCCAAGAAACCCAACACCTGACTAAGTCAACGCCAGTCAGCCCATTTCCTAGCAGAGCTTTGACCTTCACAATAGTAGGTACAATCTTTTTCCGTTCAGCGGCAGTAAGTTTTTCGGGCAGGTTATGTTTTGGGTCCAGGCGCTCAACACGATAACCTGGCAGCAGATTCTCTTCAGCCGGAGAAGTATCCTTGCAACAAAACCACGTCTGGTTCCAGTCTTTGGGGTGACTCGGCAAGCAGGCATAAGGAAAGATGGCGTCTCTTCTACGTTGAATTGAAATTCCGCCGAGCTCCAAGCTAGGACCATTGGTGAATTCAGTCTGGCGGTTTAAGTAAAAATACTCTCTAAAGAGCTCAACACTGGGCTCCTCTTGAAGATACACCTCACAGAAGACTTGAAAGTTGCAAATATTTGACACGGAATTGGGTCCGATGTCTTGAGGGTTGTCGTGGAATTGTCACGGCAGATGTCCTCAAGCTAGGACTTAGTCGTGGAGCCATCGCCACTAGGAAGCTTGAAGGGGTTAACGGGACAAGGAACACGAGGGTTTATACTGGTTCGGCCCCTTACGGTGAAGGTAAAAGCCTACGTCCAGTTGAGGTGGTATTGATTAGGGGTTCGATGACCAGGGAGCTTAACTGCTATGCCTGGCTCTCGATGAGATCTTTCCTGTCCCTAAACCGCTGCCGGGTCGTCCCTATATATAGAGAGGTTGACGCCCAGTGGCTCTCAGAGTCCCGGCCGGCTCATAAAAGTGTCCGGCTCGGACTCTCAACTATTCTTGCCTTACACTACAAGTCTCGCCATACGGCGGTTTATTACTACGGGCCTTAAGCCATCTCGAGTCTTAAGCCCATCTTTGGCCCACCGTCTTCAAGCTTGGCGCCGGGCTTCAGGCGATGACCCTTATGAGTAACCCGGCCCCTCCTGGCGGGTGACTCTAAGGTTTATATCCTCAACATTAGGCCCCAAATTGATTTGAGCCGGCTCATGTCAATCTTCAATTCTTTCGACAGAGAATCTCCGGCTTACAATTGTGTGAAGGCCATAACCCGGCGTGACGTCATCCTCTGGACTCCGGGTAATCCGCCGTGACGTCATCTTCCATTAAGTCCATTTTTTTATTCCACCAGATCCGCAACGGATCTTATCTTTACTGCCATCCCAAAAATCGAGGCGCCTCTCGGGCGAGATAACCGCGCCGTGGCCTCCTCGTTTCTTGCGCCCACTTATGAGTCTGGCCTTATAAATAGCCCGACCCTCGGGTCTTTCTCATTCTCCCCCTTCTGTCGTCTCCTTCCTCTCGCTGCTCCCGTACTGCTCGAGCTCCGCCGCCGTCGCCGCCGCAACAGAGCTCCGCGTCCTCGTCGTCCTTGGCCGCTGCATCACCCTGAACCGTCCAGAGAACCGCGGTGAACCCCTGCATCCGTAAGTTCCTTCCTCCTCGTAGGATAGATCTACGTTAAGCTCCTGCTATTCTTCCCGTGTTCTTCGCCGTCGTTCGGGAGTTCTTGGTAGTTTTCATTTTTACTGCCTCTTCTTGATCTTAAGATAGTATAGAACCAATGCGGCGGCTGTTTAGCACCCATTTCAAATGCGAATAGATCTCTTTTCACTGCATAAAGGCTCCGTTCGAGCCCAAGAACTTCCTTTGCATTTGTTTTTAGGTCTAGAAACTTTCCTTTTAGCCAACCGTTTCGATCCAAATTATTTACTGCAATGTGTGAAACCTGTTTTCACCACACTTAGTAAAAAATTGCACCCGTTAAGTCACGGCAGTTTACATTTCCGGTTTTAAAGAAACCACGCACTGTAGAACCTTCCGGCTCAAAGGAGGCCATGTACCATAAAAATTTTCGGCTTATCTGTGACAAGGTCGTAGACAATCGAATTACTCTTAATACCTCCAGCGGCTTAGATAACCCGATGCACTTGGATATATGTCATTAGGCCCCTCCATAAGCCGCCACTTTAACATTGAACCGTAAATTTCCTCCGGCTTATAATTAAACCGGGCATGTTTCCTTTTATCATAGGCTTCCGACTTTCACCATGCCTCCCAAAGCTCCCAAAGCTCCCATCACTTGCAATTGGATAAGGTCCAACGTCACCGACGAGACCTTAGCGGACTTTGTGAAGTCGGGTTACCTGCCCAAGAAGGACGTCATGTCCTACCGTGCCCCTGACCCGTCAGAAGAGAGACCACAGCCAAAGGACAGGGAGGTGGTAGTTTTTGCGGATCATATGAGCCGGGGCTTCGCACCGCCTGGCTCAAAGTTCTTTAGAGACTTGCTGAATTTCTTTGACCTGCGGCCACAAGACATAGGACCCAATTCTGTGTCCAATATATGCAACTTCCAAGTGTTCTGCGAAGTCTACCTTGGAGAGGAGCCCAGCCTGCTGCTCTTCAGAGAGCTCTTCTACCTGAACCGTCAGAACGAGTGCGCCAACGGGCCAAGCTTGGAACTGGGCGGCATCTCCATTCAGCGACGGAGAGACTGCCTTTTCCCTTACGCCGAGCCGCCAAGCCACCCAAAGGACTGGAACCAGACGTGGTTCTATTGCCAAGACACGTCGCTGGCTGACGAGAGTCCGCTGCCCGGCTTTCGCCCCTCGCGTCTGGAACCAACACACCCTCTGTCAGACAAGCTGACTCAAGCGGAGCGCCAACCTCTGCTCCCCACCATTAACAAGATCAAAGCTCTCCTGGGCAATGGTCTCAATGGAATTGATCTGGTCTGGGTCTGGATCTCGTGGCGGGTGATCCCCTTGAGCCGCCGCCCCGGCTTAATGTGTGAGTACACAGGCCGGAAAGATGACCCCCTGCGACACAGCCGCAACGATCTTCCTGAAGACGTTGCCGAGGACATGACCAAGGCTCTCTTGAACGAGAGCTTGGCAGACTGCGGGAGAACCGGGTTAGCCCCCTTTTGCAAGACCAACCCAGCCCCAGTGGTAAGCCGCTGATCTGAACATCTTATCTTCTTCTGTAGATAACCTTCATCTGAATCTTTAAGAAATCATCATTGTATTTTTCAGGCTGATGACAAATTCTGGAAGGTCAAATATGACCATGAGGCGGCCAAGAAGGCCAGGAAGGCTAAGAAAGCCGCCAAGAGAGCCGCTCCCCGCAAGAAGGGAAGTAGGCCTACTGCTTCAGAGCTGCTGCAACTAAGCGACAGCTCCGAGTCAGAGGTAACCCCTGAACCTGTAAATTCTTGTTGTATTTATTGTTTATTTCTATCCGCCTTATCAATACTGTTCATCAACAGGATGACACCGGAGCAAGTAACCCGGTGGTTGAAGAGGTAATGACACTTTCCTCCGACTCGGAGCCCTTGCCACGGCCGAAAGTCCGAAGGGTAACCCGGAAAGTAAGATTTTCTCATCCTTTAGCTTATCAAGATCCTCAATTTCTTTTGAAGCAACAGACTCATGAGAGCCGGCGGCACACCCGGACCAACAAAGACGCTGACCTCTCCTCCGGCTTACCTGGCGCATCGAGGAAACGCCGAACCGAGGTTATCTCCAACTTGTACCCTTTTCATCCTTTGGCGGGTGTTATACGTCAACCGCTCAATTCTTCTGATTCAAACTATCAGGAAACCTCACCCTCCTCTGGTGACTCGATGCAATCAAGCCTGCCGGCCTTCAAGACCGTACCCGGGTAACAATGATCATCTCTTGTTGTGCTTATCTTTGCTCATACCTTTGTACTAACCTTTTTGTCCTTTCAGTGCCCAGGCAAAGCTCACCAAGAGGGCGAAGAAGAACAAGCCGGTCGAAGAGCCGGACTTGCCTGAACCGGAGGTAGCAGCTCAAGAACCGCCAGCCGCCTCCGCTCCCGAAGCCACCGCTCCAACCGACAAGGCAACTGCAGAGGCTTCTGCTAACCCGGAGACCTCCATCTCGGCTCAGCCGGTCAATGACCCGGACGTGCTAATCACCCGGACGGAGTTTGTTGAGCCGGGAGACCTACTGCACTGGCCAAGTGCTCCGCCAAGGAGGAGTTGCTACAGCACCGCCGGGTTAATCTGGACCTCACCGACTACGCCAATCTGAACATCGGAGAGATCGGCTCCGGCTATGTCAGCCAAGTGCACAAGAGCCGGGATGTAGAGATCGGCATGGTGAACCAGATTCAGCAGAAGTCTGAGGTACTACTCCTCTTTCTTCTTGCTTACTGCATAGTTATCTTGTTATTCTTACCATACTCTAGCCCCCAAGTCTATGACTTATGATAGAATACGTTGTAGACTTAAGTTCCGGCTTACTCGCTTGAACCAGCAATTTGGAAATAGAAACGTTCGATATGCATTAGCCCCCAAGTGCCAAGTGTCTTTGCTTGGAAAGTGCTTGGGACTTTAAAATTGCATAATAAATGTTCATCCTATAACCCGGAAATTATGCAGGCTACTTGCAAGAAATTTGAAGCTGACATCTCCGATCTGAAGACCCGGCTGAGGACGCAAGAAACTGAGACCCGGAAGGCCAATGCCAAATTTGTGTCCAGTATTGCTGCGCAAGAAAAGCTGAAGACGGACTTTGATGCTGAACGGAAAGCTTGGGCCGAAGAGAAGGCTACTCTGGTGAACCGGGCCGAACAGGCGGAGAAGGCTCTGACAGAGAAGACCGCCGAACTCTCCGGCTTAAAGCGCCAAGTGTCCCAGATGGTTGCCGCAATCTTCGGTAAGTCATTCCACCGGCTTTCGTCCAGTTTATAATTTTTATGTCTCATAACCCATCATTGCCGGCGGCTTATCTTACTCGGTTACACAGGTCCCAGAAGCGCCAACCTCAACCAAAGTGTGGTGACCAAGTTGAAGGCCGTGTACACCCTGGTGGAGCAACTCTACACCGGGTCACAGCGCGCCTTGGCCGTGGTGGCCCTATCCAATGAGGTGCCGACTCATCTGGCGGAAGTTCTTTGCCGGCTTGCCGTTCTTCCCCAACGTGTCCAAGAGCTGCGGCGGGCCTCTGCAAGAGCCGGAGCTATCGCCGCTCTGAGCCGGGCCAAGGCGTTCCTTCCAGAGTTAGACCCGGCGGACATTGCCCTCGGCTATCCCAGTTTGAAGGAAGACGGCACACCCTTCGACCAAAGGGACTTTGCAGCCTGCGTGAAGATCGTGCGCCCGGTGGCCACCCTCATTGGAAACGACACGGATCTGACCAAGTACCAGCCGGGTTACAATGCAGAAAATCAGAGGATCCCCACTCCGCGTTATGAAGCTATCAGCTTAGTCCCGCCAGCTCGTAAGCACACCTTCACCCCGGAGATTGACCCGGCCGGGTTAATTGACGAGGAAGCTCAATTTGAAGCTCTGAGCAGCATTGACTGGAAGTCGTCAACTTTCCAGGTCTTGGGAACGGCCGGAGGAGCGGAGAGGGATGAGCCGGAAACTTCAACCCAGCAAGCATCGTAACTCTGCAGGCGGCTTATTAAACAATGCTTCACCCTTTTGGACTCGATGAGTCTTGTAATAGAGTAGGACCAACACTTTAACTTTGCCGTGCCATCGTGCACGCGTTGAATGCTGAATTCCATTGAAGTTGTCTCCTTTATACTTCTCCGGGTCATAATTGATCATTCATTTTCCTTAAGCTCAAATAGTTGCCTTTAACTATCCTGCCTAGAAGGACAAATCACGAGTCTCTAGGCGGCTTACCGCACTGAGAATCATAGTTTTAGACATATAACCCAGAATATGAATCAAAAAAGACTGGTCCTCAATTATGTCCTTGATATACCCGTAATAACACACTTACCGGCCTGCAAGCACACTTCCGGCTTATATAACCCGGGTAATAAGGTTGGTACCTCAATCCGGTTTACCAGTCTTAATAACACCGAGTGTATTCGACTAGTACTATAAATTAAAGTTAAGCCGGCAAAGTGAGACCCGCCGTGCACACTTGAAATAATCAGAAGAACTCACTATAAATCAGAAGAACTTAGGGGCTTACGGTTCAAATATGACCAGAAACCCGTCCCAAAGGGGTTATGCTAGGATTCGAATGCGATCATATAGCCCCCAGTGGGTGTGGCGATGCCAATCAAGAGGGTACCGACAGCTATGTTCTCTTTGGTTCGAATACGACCCATGTTTGAACAGGAAGCCCCCAAATGACTTTAAGAATTGTTTAACGACGCTGATTCGAATACGATCCATGTCGGTTCCCAAAGGGGTTAGACTATGATTCAAATATGATCAAAGAAAACTCCCCAATGAGCTCGGCACTTTGCCAATCAAATGGGTATCGACAGCTATGTTCTCTTTGGTTCGAATATGACCCATGTTTGAACAGGAAGCCCCCAAGTGACTATATTGTGTATGGCTAGATTCGAATACGATCATAAGCCGGATCCTCCTTCAAGTTATCACATGATCTTGTAATGAAAGCAACACATTTATCTTTGGAGGAGAAAAAAGGACAGAGGTCCTGCTTTATTGCTTATCATAATATATACATGGCTTAGAGAAATATGTACATTATGAGAGCCGGTGGCTCAAGTGTAATAAGGCCGAAGCTGAGCTACGTTCCACGGCCGACGGGTCTCTTCCTCCGACTTACGTGAATCTTTGTGCTCCCGAACGTCAATGAGGTAATATGACCCGTTGTGCAAATTCTTGCTAACCACAAAGGGCCCTTCCCAAGGCGGGGATAGCTTGTGTGCATCTGTTTGATCTTGGATGAGCCGGAGCACCAGATCGCCTTCCTGGAAGACCCGGGATTTAACCCGGCGGCTATGATAACGGCGCAGGTCCTGTTGGTAAATCGCTGAGCGAGCTGCTGCCACATCACGCTGTTCGTCCAACAAGTCAAGAGCATCTTGGCGCGCTTGTTCATTATCCACCTCAACATAAGCCGCCACTCGAGGCGAGTCATGACGGATATCACTGGGGAGGACTGCTTCCGCTCCATAAACCATGAAGAAAGGCGTGAAACCTGTAGACCTGTTAGGAGTAGTGTTGATGCTCCACAACACGGAGGGTAACTCCTCCACCCAACAACTCGGCGTCCATTGTAAAGGGACCAAAAGCCGGGGTTTGATGCCTTTCAGAATCTCCTGATTAGCCCTCTCAGCTTGACCATTGGACTGAGGGTGAGCCACTGATGAAACATCAAGTCTAATATGCTCTCGTTGACAAAACTCCTCCATGGCGCCTTTGGATAAATTGGTACCATTATCAGTTATAATGCTGTGTGGAAAGCCAAAGCGAAAGGTCACCTTTTTCATAAACTGAACTGCCGTGGCTGCATCACACTTGCTAACTGGCTCCGCTTCAACCCACTTCGTAAATTTGTCAACTGCCACCAAGAGGTGGGTCTTCTTATCCTTGGACCTTGGCCCAACCATATCAAGCCCCCAGACCGCAAAGGGCCAAGTGATTGGGATCATCCTCAGCTCCTGAGCCGGCACATGAGCCCGTCGCGAGAACCTTTGGCAACCATCACATTTACTGACCAAGTCCTCCGCATCAGCATGAGCCGTCAGCCAATAAAAACCATGACGAAAAGCCTTGGCCACAAGAGACTTTGAGCCGGCGTGATGGCCACAATCCCCTTCATGAATCTCACGCAAGATCTCTTGACCTTCCTCAGGGGAGACACAACGCTGGAACACTCACGTAACACTGCGGCGATGCAACTCGCCATTGATAACAATCATTGACTTAGACCGCCGGGTTATTTGTCTAGCCAAAGTTTCATCCTCAGGCAAATCTCCCCGGGTCATGTAAGCCAGATAGGGCATTGTCCAGTCCGGTATGATGTGGAGAGCTGCCACCAGTCATGCCTTCGGGTCAGGGACAGCCAAGTCTTCCTCCGTAGGCAACTTAACAGAAGGGTTATGCAGGACGTCCAGGAAAATATTAGGCGGCACCGGCTTTCGCTGAGAGCCCAGCCGGCTTAAAGCATCAGCCGCCTCGTTCTTCCTGCGATCGATGTGCTCTACTTGGTAACCCTGAAAGTGCCCAGCAATGGCATCAACTTCACGGCGATAAGCCGCCGTGAGAGGGTCCTTGGAGTCCCATTTTCCTGATACTTGTTGAGCCACCAAGTCTAAGTCGCCGAAGCACCTTACCCGGCTCAAGCTCATCTCCTTAGCCATCCGAAGACCGTGAAGCAAGGCCTCGTACTCAGCTGCATTGTTGGTACAAGGAAACATCAATTGTAGCACATAATGGAACTTGTCACCCTTAGGGGAAGCCAATACGACTCCAGCCCCCGAGCCCTCCAACTGCCTGGACCCATCAAAGTGAATAGTCCAATATGTGTTATCCGGCTTTTGTTCGGGCACTTGTAGCTCTGTCCAATCATTGATGAAATCCACCAAAGCCTGAGATTTAACAGCAGTGCGTGGCACATACTTCAGACCATGAGGTCCGAGCTCTATAGCCCACTCAGCCACTCTCCCTGTGGCCTCCCTGTTCTGAATGATATCTCCAAGGGGGGCAGAACTGATCACAGTGATGGGGTGACCCTGGAAATAATGCTTAAGCTTCCGGCTTGCCATGAACACACCATAAACAAGTTTCTGCCAATGTGGATACCGCTGCTTGGACTCAATGAGTACTTCGCTGACATAATAAACCGGCCTCTGAACCGGATGCTCCTTACCCTCTTCCTTGCGCTCCACCACCACGGCCACACTGACGGCTCGGGTGTTAGCAGCCACATACAGCAATAAAGGCTCCTTGTCAATCGGAGCAGCAAGGAATGGGGGCTCGGCCAGCTGTCTCTTCAAATCCTCAAAAGCAGTATTAGCTGCATCATTCCAGGCAAAGTCATTAGTTTTCTTCATCAACTGATATAATGGCATGGCCTTCTCCCCCAAACGGCTTATAAAACGGCTTAAAGCAGCGATACGACCCGCCAGGCGCTGGACGTCGTTTATACACGCCGGCTTAGCCAGGGAGGTGATGGCCTTGATCTTCTCTGGGTTAGCTTCAATGCCTCTGTTAGAAACCAAGAAACCCAAGAGCTTGCCTGCAGGGACACCAAAAACACATTTGGCCGGGTTAAGCATCATCTTGTAGACCCGGAGATTATCAAAGGTTTCCCTCAGATCATCTATCAAGGTTTCCTCCTTCCTGGATTTAACCACAATATCATCCACATAAGCATGAACATTGCGCCCAATCTGATTATGAAGACAGTTCTGTACGCAGCGCTGATAAGTCGCATGTGCACTCTTGAGTCCAAAGGGCATAGACACATAGCAGAAGGCTCCAAAGGGAGTGATGAACGCCGTCTTCTCCTGGTCCTTAACTGCCATTTTAATCTGATGATATCCAGAATAAGCATCCAAGAAACTTAGGCGCTCACAACCCGCCGTAGCATCAATGATTTGATCAATACGGGGAAGGGCGAAAGGATCGGCCGGACACGCCTTGTTCAAGTCCGTGTAGTCCACACACATCCGCCAGGTGCCGTTCTTTTTGAGCACGAGCACCGGGTTAGCTAACCATTCTGGGTGAAAGACTTCAACAATAAACCCGGCCGCTAAGAGCCGGGCCACCTCTTCACCAATAGCTTTCCGCCTCTCTTCATTAAACCGTCGAAGGAATTGCCTGACCGGCTTAAATTTTGGATCAACATTGAGAGTGTGCTCAGCGAGTTCTCTAGGTACACCTGGCATGTCAGACGGCTTCCATGCAAAAATGTCCCTATTCTCACGGATGAACTCGATGAGCGTGCTTTCCTATTTTGGATCCAGATTGGCACTGATGCTAAACTGCTGAGATGAATCTCCTGGAACGAAATCAACAAGTTTAGTCTCATCAGCCGACTTAAATTTCATTGCCGGCTCATGCTCCGTAGTCGGCTTTTTCAGAGAGGTCATATCTGTTGGGTCAACGTTGTCTTTGTAAAATTTCAACTCCTCTGTTGCACAAACAGATTCTGCATAAGCTGCATCGCCTTCCTCACACTCCAGGGCCACCTTCCGGCTGCCGTGAACCGTAATGGTCCCGTTATGACCCGGAGTCTTGAGCTGTAAATACACATAACACGGCCGTGCCATGAACTTGGCGTAAGCCGGCCACCCAAATATGGCGTGGTATGGACTTCTTATCTTGACCACCTCAAAGGTCAATTTTTCCACCCTATAGTTGTGCTCATCTCCAAAGGCCACTTCCAACTCGATCTTGCCGACTGGATAAGCTGACTTACCAGGTACCACACCATGGAAAATAGTGTTTGACTGGCTGAGGTTCTTATCAATCAACCCCATACGACGGAATGTCTCATAATAGAGGATGTTGATGCTGCTGCCTCCATCCATGAGCACCTTAGTGAACTTATATCCTCCCACCTGAGGAGCCACCACCAAGGCCAAGTGACCCGGATTATCCACCCGGGGAGAGTGATCCTCCCTACTCCACACTATAGGCTGCTCAGACCACCGCAAGTAGCGTGGAACCGCCGGCTCAACAGCATTCACAGCCCTTTTATGAAGCTTCTGATCTCGCTTACACAGACTCGTGGTAAACACATGATACTGTCCACCGCTAAGCTGCTTTGGATTGGTCTGATAACCCCCCTGCTGCTGTTGATGACCCTGGCCAGACTGCTGATTAAAGCCCCCTTGACCGTTCTGAGGATTAGAATTTGAGCCGCCGCCCGGGCCATGGAAACCGCCGGTGCCTGAGCCACCGCCCGGGCCATTGTTGCCGTTAAAGGCGTTGGAATTCTTAAAGGCCTTCATGATTGCACAATCCTTCCATAGATGAGTAGCTGGCTTCTCTCTAGAGCCATGCCTTGGACAAGGCTCATTCAACAGCTGCTCCAGCGTCGGGCCTGACCCGCCGGCTCGGAGAGGGGGCCTCCCCTTGCGTCGCTGGTTAGTACCCTGTGAGCTGGCGTTGGCTACGAACTCTAGGCTGCCGTCGGCCTTGCGCTTGCCACCTCCTTGGTTCCCCGGGTTATGCTGAGGACCCTTGCCATTGCCGTTCTTCTTTCCCTTCCCTGTCCTTTCATCATCTGAAGCGGGGTCCTTGGTACTATCAGAATCGACGTACTTGACGAGAGCCACCATCAGTGTACCCATATCATTGCAGTCACGCTTAAGCCGCCCGAGTTTCATCTTCAGGGGCACGAAACGACAATTCTGTTCCAACATTAAGACTGCAGAGCCGGCATCCATCTTATCATATGAATGTATTATCTCCTTAACCCGGCGAACCCAATGTGTCGTAGACTCACCCTCCTGCTGTTTACAGTTAGTCAAATCCACAATTGACATAGACTGCCTACAGGTATCCTTGAAATTTTGGATGAACCGGGCTTTCAGCTCAGCCCAAGACCCGATGGAATTCGGTGGTAGCCCTTTCAACCAAGTGCGGGCGGTCCCATCCAACATCATGGTGAAGTACTTGGCCATTGCCGCTTCATTGACTTCCAGCAGTTCCATGGCCATCTCGTAACTCTCGATCCAGGCTGCGGGTTGTAAGTCAGCCGTGTAATTAGGCACCTTCCTAGGGCCTTTGAAGTCCTTGGGTAGACGCTCATTGCGGAGAGCCGGTACTAAACAAGGGACACCTCCAGTCCTGGTAGGGATACCCACGTCGACGGAAGTCGTCGGATAAGCTGGGGGAGTCTGGTAAGCCGTCAACTGAGGCACCTGCTCTGCCTCTTGCCGCGCTCTGTCTTGGTCTGCTGCGTGAAAGGCTCCGTTATGAGCCGGGCCATGGCCAGGGGGCGGGTCATGGCGTCGGACATTACTTGAGCCGGTCGCTGAGACCATGTGTCTGCTGTAACTCGGGCTCCGGCCTGGACGAGGGGTCGAGTGGATCCTGTCCCGGCTGTAAGAGTACGCCTCTTGCTGCTCCAGTGCTATCTGAAGGAGTTCCCTGACCCGACGGGTTTCAATAGCCGTCGGAGAATCGCCGTCAATTGGGAGGGCCGCTAGCCGCGCTGCTGCGGCGACCATGTTCTCCAGCGGGTTAGCATAATGACCCGGTGGAATTGGCACGTACTGAGGCGGGGCAGGGTTCACTCGGGGAGGCCCCATCACTTGTGGCTGAATAGGGGTCCCAGACCCGGGCACTATGATCCCTGGTGGGTTACTAGACCCTGCACCTGGCGTGTTGAAGAGGCTTCGTGGATCGTAAACCAGAGGGAGTCAAGACTGGGCCTTTTGATGCCTCCTTCTTATGACCTCATTGGACGCGTTCTGATCCATCGTGAGCCGGAAGGACTGTGCCTGAATCAACTGAGTTTGGGCGTCGAGAGCCGCTCTCTCCGCAGCCATCCTGATCCCTTCCGCTGCCAGATCCTCTTTGGCTCTCACTAGATCTAACTTTAACTGCGCCACCTCTGCGTCATGCTGAGCTTGATCCGCCGGGTCAACCGCGGCGGTCAACAGGGCCGTCATCTTGTCCGTGAGATCCATCAGCACCTGAGCCGGCGAAGGCACCTGGTTTCCTGCCCCAGCAGCAGGGTTCTGAACAGGCTGCGCACCGGCCATGAAGATTCCGACCCGGCTCGGCGGCTCAAACGGGTCCCGAATACTGGCACCATCGGAACAACCCATGAGCCTACCATCTTGAAGTTGATACAACGAGTTTGACTCATCTGTGGACGACTCGCCGTCAGAGCCGGCGGCCGTCTCATCACCAGATCCAGATCTGTCCGAGTGCCCTCCATGGACACATCCCACAAAAGCATGCCTCAAGGCAGGCAGGGCCCGGGCGGGTCGTGCGCGCTGAGCCGTCTCGATGAGCTCGGCGCAGAGATCCGGCTCAGGGCCCGGCTCACCAATCTTGCCAATGAAAACATGAATTCCGCCGAAGGGGACCCGGTATCCGTACTCAATTGAGCCGGCGTCGGGGCCCCAGCTTGCATCGTCGATGTAGAGCTTGCCACGACGACTCTTGGTCATCCGGCCCACAGCGTATCCCTTGAGCCCTTCGAAGCCGCCCTTCAAGAACTCAAATCCACCGTGCGCTGGCCCCACGGTGGGCGCCAACTGTCGTGGAATTGTCACGGCAGATGTCCTCAAGCAAGGACTTAGTCGTGGAGCCATCGCCGCTAGGAAGCTTGAAGGGGTTAACGGGACAAGGAACATGAGGGTTTATACTGGTTCGGCCCCTTACGGTGAAGGTAAAAGCCTACGTCCAGTTGAGGTGGTATTGATTAGGGGTTCGATGACCAGGGAGCTTAACTGCTATGCTTGGCTCTCGATGAGATCTTTCCTGTCCCTAAACCGCTGCCGGGTCGTCCCTATATATAGAGAGAGGTTGACGCCTAGCGGCTCTCAGAGTCCCGGCCGGCTCATAAAAGTGTCCGGCTCGGACTCTCAACTATTCTTGCCTTACACTACAAGTCTCGCCATACGGCGGTTTATTACTACGGGCCTTAAGCCATCTCCGGGTCTTAAGCCCATCTTTGGCCCACCGTCTTCAAGCTTGGCGCCGGGCTTCAAGCGATGACCCTTATGAGTAACCCGGCCCCTCCTGGCGGGTGACTCTAAGGTTTATATCCTCAACAAGGGTGGAGCTGGAAAAAGTGTAGAACGTCTCGGAAGAACTTAGAGCCGGGCGGTGAGAAGCCCCAATTCATGTGGTTAGTAAAAATGATGACTTCGCCGTCTTTCGGCTGAGGTTTTTCTTCGCCCGGGTTAGGAGCGCGGTAATGCATCACACTCTTAGCAGGAAGATACCCGACTTTGAAAAAATCCTTAAAAGTACCCTCAGTGACGATGGAGGGAACCCAGTTGCATGTGTAGACTGTTTTGGGCGGCATTGTGAAAGAGAGAAAGCCTAAAGAAAAGGAAAATTTGCCGGTTCAAGTCAATTGGTGGAATCACAGGTTAAGCGCTGACAGTATACATTCAAAATGGCGGCTTAAGTGAGGGCTAATGGTATATGAATAATTGTAAGCCGGACGTGTAAGTTGCCATGAAGGGTACAGGTATTCAGAATCTGATAAAGAGTAAAATTCTACTAAGTGTTGGACAAACAGGTTTCGCAAATTAAAGTTATGGATTTGGATCTGCAACTGCTCAGAAAAAGGGAGTAAAATCGGAACCTACAGAGGCGATAGTGGAAAAGCGTTGGTGCCCTGGAGGAGATCTATCGTGATGAGGATGTATTCTAGTATCAAAAACAGGTGTTAAAACTACTACCGCGCAGGATTTATGTGTCTTTTGGATCTAATGCATGGATCTAAACAAGGATAAAGAGGGGCGGTGACGAACACTGAAACCCTAGTGACAGATCCATGGTAAAAGAAAGGAGGGCTTACTGACGCTGATGGGACAGTGGAGAGGCACCGCGTTTTTCTGGTCCACTCAGCGTGATGCAGCGGCCGGAGTTGAGGTCGGAGACGAAGGTCGACGGCGGCGGAGTTCGTGCGGGTTGGTGCGTCGCGAGGAGGAAGAAGAAAGTAAGAAGGAAAGGGGGAGAATGAGAGGAGAGTCCGAGGTCTTATTTATAATATGGGAAGGACAAACGCAAGCGCGAGAATCGAGGAGGCAGAAAATGGATAAGCAACGGTGCGGGCGCCTCAATTTTCGGAGGGACGGTAAAGAAAGAGATTTATTAAGATTTGGGTTCTGTGAAGCATTAATGACAAGTGACGTCACAACAGGTTACCGTAAATTCAGGAGATGACGTCATGGCGGGTTACAATATTTCACAGTCAAGATGAGGAAGGGTTTTTCTAAGTATTGAAGATTGACATGAACAAGTTCAAATCAACCTGGGGCCTAATGTTGGGGATATGACTATCAGGTATGACCCGCCAGGAGGGGCCGGGTCATCCCTATGGCGGTTCATCTCAATGAAGCCCAAGAGTATAATCATAATGGCGGTTCATAGATAGGCTGAGTAGAGGGCCCAAGCCCGAAGGCGGCTTAAGGCCCACGGTTATAAACCGCCATGTATATGTAGACTTGTGTTGTAAGGCATGTAAGATAAGTCACCGAGCCGGACACGTTGTATGAGCCGGCCGGGACTCGGTAGACCGCAGGGCGTCAACCAGTGTATATAAGGGGACGACCCAGCGGCGGCTTAGGACAAGAAACAACAGATCGAGAGCCAGGCTAAGCGTATTCGCTCCCTGGTCATTGAAACCCTAGCAATCCCACCTCAAACTGCATTAGGCCTTTACCTTCACCGCAAGCGGCCGAACCAGTATAAACTCCTCGCGTTCTTTGTCCTATTTAACCCCTTTAAGCTAATCTCGTTGCGATGGCTCCACGATTAAGTCCTCACACTAGGACATCTGCCATGACAATTCCACGACAGGATGGATAAGTGTTAAGGTTCCATTCCATTTGTAGTATAAGTTCTATTATTTTCTATTTTTTATTGAAAAGGGATTTCACCTCGACTTATGTATAAAGCAACGATCAACAACAACCCGATACAAACACATACCACCACAACACGTACACACCCAAGGCAGGATACATAGGCGTTGATCGCAGCATCACCACCCCTAGCACTACAAGAGCAATCATGGGCTCAACCGGGAACATGCCACCGCGAAGAAATGAAGCCGCATACGACGAACCATGGGCTCCAAGGCGGCGCCTTCAGGAAGGAAATGACACCGGAGCACCGCCACCGCCTGATCCGAGGATCAGAGTTTCCCCTGGAGCAGCACGAACAGGCAGTGAGAGCCGCAGTGACGCCTTCAAGAAGGGAACGAGCTTCACCGCCACACGTCCGTTTGAAGATAGAGCAGGTTTTCACCCTGACCAACATCACTGCCACCGAACGCCACACCTCGGCTACCACGCCATCCACACGTCCATGGCCACCGGGTAGCACCAAGCCACAGGCTCTGCCTATGAGCACCGCGCTACCACCACCAGGGCCGCCGCCCTGGCATCCAAGACCTTGACACCACCTCACCCGAGATCCACCACTACCCCAATTAAAGAGACGAGCAGAAAGGTCCCGCCTTTCACACCCCTAGTCAGCCCCCAACACCGAGACCCAATAGGCTGGCCAAAACGGACCTCCATCGACCCGTCCTGCAGCATCGAGCACGAGACGAGCTGTCCTGCTACACCATGCGCATGACGAGGTCGGTCCTGCCACATCGGGTGCGAGACGAGCGATGGACCGTAGCTGGGAGAAGGACAACCCTTTGACAAAAATAGCGCCCGGACGACGAGGAGAGGAATCAAAGGCCGACACAGGTCGCCTAAGAGCGAGCCGACGCCGGAACAAGCTAGTCGCCGCCGCAACCAACCTGCCACCTCGCGAGCCACTCACCAAAAAGCCGATGCTAGAGAAGACCAACCGCCGTCGTGGAACGGCCCAGACCAGCGCCATGAGCCACCACCACGCCGAGACAACCCACATCCACACCAGGACCCCGAGGGCCAGCCCCGAGCCGCCCGCTGGTGGCCATGGGCTAGATCTGAGCCGATCTGGCCGGCAACCGCCGCCGCCCGCAGCAGCAGCTGGCGCGCCATCGTGGTCCACAAGCATCGCCACGACCCCACCAAGCCACAGCCCGCCCCCGCGCCGCCCGACGCCCACACGACCGCTAAACCAGATTGGATTTGGACGGGGCCGCCGCCGCCAAGCACGCACCTCCACAGCCAGCATGGGCACGAGCCCCAGCCAACGCCACGGAGCCCTCCATGTCGTGGCCCCGCCGCCAGCGCCGCGCGCCCCCCAAAGCGCCACGCCCCGCATGGAGCAGCCGCCCCGCGCCGCCCACTACCACGCGAAGAGGAGGGAAGGCCCCGTCGGCGAGCTTCGGCGGCGGCGAGGAGAGGGAAGGGGAGGTGGGGGCGAGTATCAGTTCCAGTTAAATTTACTCATCAGATGATAAATCCATGTGCGCCTACTGAATTTCGTTGTTTTTTTTGTTTGGGATCTCATTCAGTGGGCTGAAAGTTGTGTTCTTGGACATAGATCTTCGAACAGAAATCATGGCATTATTATTCAATTAAAAACAGAAATCATGCTTACAGTTCGTAGTACCACGATTCAATATTTTCAGCCGAGTTTGAAATACCGTTTTTCTTCTAGGTGTGGATTTTTGCCTTTGCCCATTCGACAATGCCATTCCTCTCTCCTAAGTTTCACTGACATGTACACGTACATATTTTCTTTGTAGTAGTTCTTCATCTCTTGAAAAATGTCCTGTGTAGAATAGATTTTTAGTTAGCAAAATGGCGAAAGGGCAAATCTCTAGCAAGCAATCTATGATTTCTATTTTCCAGCACAAGATCACAAGCAACTCGAGAAAAGCAAAGAATGACTTACGAAAATCCTCCACCTTGAGGTGAAACAGTAAATGCAAATGCATCATGAGAGCTGTAGTTACTGGACAAGGACTAGAGGAAATGGAAAGAAAAAGGATAAACGAAAATTAGATCCCGCGGGGAATTCCCCGGAAAAAAAAGGATCCGGTGAGGAACGAACCTCCACTGCCCCGGCGACCGGACCGGCCGATCGAGGCTGCGTCGACCGGGTTGGCTGGCGCTTGCCAGATACACAATGTGGATCCTTGATTCTTCCTCCTCGACATGCGTGCCGGAGGGCGGGCGATCTCTCGTGATCGTGAGCAACCCGTGGAACGGCGGGACGAGATGTGGCGTGTTGTGTTCATGCGCGTGACAAGAGCGGCACATCCATCCCGTGCACCAACGATAGCTGGACGAGAACGCCACACACACACACAGTACCTTTTTCTTTTGAGAAAAACCTTCTTTCTTTCTTGTTTGTTGAAACATCGCACCCTCGGTCTCGGGTCTACGCGGCAGTTGGATCAGAGCATCTTTTCTCCGTTAGGCCGCGAGCCCATTGCGATAACCAACCGTAGGCCGTCGCATGCTCATACAAGATCAAATCCAAGAGCAGACGACACGACACGCCATCACCGTGCGCGCCCGCCAAAACAAGCTCCGAAAAAACAATTTGCTTTTTCTTTGAGGGGGAGATAACAAATTTCGAAAAAGAAAATCGAAATGAAAATGAAAAAGAAATCAAAGTCTGGTAAAACGAAGGCCGCAACAGAAGCAGGCCTCCCGCCCGGGGCATGCGCGAGCGTGGTTAGCCACTGTTTCGTCCGGATAATAACCCCACGTCGCTCGATCCGGATAATGACACGCCGATTTATCGCGTCAGCCGCCGCCGCACTATATAACAAGCAGAGAGGAGCAGTGGACTGCACACGAGCCTCCTCTGATCTGAAGGAGAAAAGAAAACACTTCAGCCACTCTCCCTAATCCCTATCCGGCCCGCTTAACCATCCCCGCACGGATCGCGGAGCTGGTTGCCTCCCACTTCTCCGGCGGCCGCCGCGGTGAGCACCTCCGTCTTCTTCGCCCCATGCTTCCTCCTCCGTTCCCGCAACCCGCTCCCAGCTAGCCGGCGCGGCCAGCTCCCGCTGGAGATGAGATCCCCCGCCGGCCTCCCCGACGTCGTGGGGTATCACTATGAGTACCGTCACTTCGCTGTCGCAAAATCCCATCTGAATTCTTGCTCACCGCCAATCCGTCCGGTTTGTCGCGGGCATCACATCTTAGCTGCGCGGTGGAGTACCGGCAGTGTTCTAGTCCTAGAAGCGATTTTATTTGTAACGAACAAGATTGGGGATTCAGTCGGGCCCGGCGGCAGGTCCAGCGGTTCGTACCGAGACAAGCTGGGAATCAGGACCCGCGGATAGATAGAAAATTTCACATTTATGGCCTACGGATTGGATCCTCGTATTGCTAATCGATACATTTGTTTTGTTTCAGTTGCAGAGACGTTTCAGTATGAGGAAGGGCGCGGAGCTCTTGGCCCTGCTGGTGGCGTCGTCCCTCTGCCTGTCTGCTGCGGTGAGCGATTGCGAATTTTGCGGTCTTCTTTGATTTGAATGATTGATGCCCATGGAGATTTGATCTATGAACTTAATCTGATCCTGGTTCTGATCTGGTTGCGCCCTGCAGATCGCCGCCCAGGAAACCTGCCCGGCCGACATTGACGCCAAGTGCGGCGATGCCGCTTCCGATGGTTGGGAGGGCGAGTTCTTCCCCGGCATTACCAAGATCAGATATGAGGTGAGGCCACTGACCCTGAACTGAACAGATTATGCGCTGTTAATGGGTTGCTTTCAGTTTTATAACATTTGTCCCTGAACAATTGTGTGGCAGGGTCCAACCAGCAAGAAGCCGCTTTCTTACAAGTGGTATAACGTGGAGGAAGTGATTCTTGGAAAGAAAATGAAAGTATGATTTGATTTGCAGAACTATGGCTTCTTGTTAGCATATCCCTTGTAGCGTACTTTTACATGATGTACTACAGTGAGATGATATATTCGTTTCATGATATAGGACTGGCTGCGGTTCAGCGTGGCGTTTTGGCACACTTTCCGGGGTACTGGAGGAGACCCTTTTGGTGCGGCTACGAAGAACTGGCCTTGGGAGGATGGCACCAATTCCTTGGCCATGGCTAAGAGAAGAAGTATGAGAATTACATGATCTTGTGTTTCAGGTCCATGGTGTTATGAAATTGCATATTTGTTGGAATCAACAACTTATGTTGGAACTTTTTTTCAGTGAAAGCTCACTTCGAGTTCATGGAGAAGCTTGGAGTTGAGAGGTGGTGCTTCCACGACAGGGACATCGCCCCTGATGGCAAAACACTCGCGGTATGATTTTATCAGAATGATTCCTGAAGTTGCAAGTTGCAACCCTGAGTTAGGGATTTGAGACTGGTAGTGACCGGTATTAGAGCAGTTTGATTATGATTATTTACAGGCGGACACACATGACTATGTTTTCAACACAAGGAATATGGTTGCTGATGTTGTACAGCTAGTTTTATACTTGCCCTGTGACTAAAAAGAATGCTCCCTCCAATCTATATTAATTGTTGCTGATTTCGTAAATCAGCGACAATTAATATGGATCGGAGGGAGTACTTGTTTTGGATCATCTATTCAAGAGCACAATAGAACCGAACTGATCATCCTAATTTACAAGCAACAACAAATAGAAATGAACTTTATTCCACAAGATTGCTTCTGTCTAAAATAGCATCTCAGGGTGTCACTGTAGTATATCTGAAAAATGGTGTCACCATAATATATCTCAAGACAGTGTCACTCTAATTTGACTACCTTGGCTCCTAGGCCCTGAAAGGTCAGTATTCCCCATCTTACGGGTCTTCTGTTCACATTGCAGGAAACAAATGCTAACTTGGATGAGATAGTTGAGCTGGCAAAGCAACTCCAGGTTACTGCTACAACCTTAAAATGTTTCAACATTTAGGTTTCCTACAGTACAACTTTTTTCCGCTCTTTGCTCAAAAATATACTATGAACATCATGTAGAGTGAGACCAATATAAAGCCATTGTGGGGGACTGCACAGCTTTTCATGCATCCACGTTACATGCACGGAGCTGCTACTAGGTGGGTACTAAATTTCACTGCATTTGTGAATTTGAGTCATGACTTGAAATTAAGCAAGGCCTTCACTGATGCTGCAGCCCAGAGGTCAAGGTGTATGCTTATGCTGCTGCTCAAGTGAAGAAAGCTTTGGAGGTGGGTTGTGTCTAAATATCATAGGAACCCTTCCTTCTGGTTAGTTGTTTAACTCGACTTGTATCCCCTTCCAGGTTACTCACTACCTAGGCGGTGAGAACTATGTATTCTGGGGTGGAAGAGAGGGTTACCAAACTCTTCTCAATACCGATATGAAGAGAGAACTTGAACATTTGGTATGTGTTGACATACTTCTTGACTTTTGATTGTCTTTCTACTTGGTGTAGTTTGTAGCACAAATTATGTGTCAATGTCTTTAAAAAATTCTAGATTTGATAACTTGTTCTTCTGTTGTCCAGGCTAACTTTCTTCAAGCTGCTGTTAACCACAAGAAGAAGATTGGCTTTAACGGTAATTGCTTTGCAGTGCTATATTTGATGTTCTGGTTCGAGTCTCCCAAATTTGTCAGTAAATAGTTTCATTGTTCCGCTTTATGATAATTGAAGATACTGCGTGTCTGAATCTCTTTTTTTTCAGGAACATTGTTGATAGAGCCTAAACCACAAGAACCAACAAAGCATCAGTATGTTTGTCGTCTGGAAAATATAGGAAATTATTAACAGGACTGGAAAGAATAATACCTATTTTTCTCTTTACAGGTATGACTGGGATGTTGCAACCACATTCTCTTTCCTACAGAAGTTTGGTCTTACAGGTAATCTTTGAAATGTGGTAAAAAAAATCATTTAGTAACAGCATTCCTGTTTTTTGTATGTTTATGTGTAGATTTGCAACAATTTTATGCAAATGAAGCACTGGAATTTAACCATGTTTTCCTGAGATATCTTAGAACTTTCTTTGTTTAAAATAAAACTTTTTTTAATAATTTGGTGGTACAGGAGAATTCAAGATAAATGTCGAGTGCAACCATGCTACTCTCTCTGGGCATAGGTAGGTTTCTTGCTCGCCTAAATCCAGTCATAACAGCTTAAAGTGATACTAGTACCATAACTGCATCTAAAACTTGTGTCCTGCAGCTGCCATCATGAGCTTGAGACTGCTCGCATTAATGATATTCTTGGGAACATTGATGCAAACACTGGTGACCCACAAGTTGGTATGTGTATAGTTCATATGGTGGCTGTGACTTTTTGAAATCCCTGTTACACACTTAGTAGCTTAACGTTTCAACTCTTACATGTTGGCAGGTTGGGACACGGATGAGTTCCTTACAGACATTTCAGAAGCTACTTTGATTATGTCAAGTGTGGTTAAGAATGTGAGTGGAATTAATCATTTCTTGTACCTTTTCTGAATCAAAAGTCTCTTGTACAGTATCATGTTTGGTTACCATTTAATTCAGGTATCGGTGCTCATAATTTGTTCTGTTTGATACGGTTGCAGGATGGACTTGCACCTGGTGGCTTCAACTTCGACGCCAAATTGTTAGCTCTCACTATCATTGATGTTCTGTGAATTGAGCTTTGGTTCGACAGAAACTTTGACTGACATGGAATTGTTTTGTGGTGACAGGCGGAGAGAGAGTACTGATGTTGAGGACCTGTTTATTGCCCATATCTCTGGGATGGACACCATGGCCCGTGGCCTCCGCAATGTTGCCAAGCTGATTGAGGTAACTGGAGACATCATTAGTTCATGACCTGGTAAAGTTTGCATGTGCCTTTTCCTAAATGGAAGTTTTGTTTTTGATGTTATTAGGATGGTTCCCTGGATGAACTTGTACGCAAGCGCTACCAGAGCTTTGACACTGAGATTGGTGCCATGATCGAGGTACACAAATTAGCAAGTTTGGACATGTTTTCTCAAAGAGATTGAATTGTGGTGGTAACACTGGCTGTGGTTTGAAACAGGCTGGGAAGGGAGACTTTGAAACGCTAGAAAAGAAGGTCTTGGAGTGGGGCGAGCCAACCGTTCCATCCGGCAAACAGGTAAATGGAGCGATAAACTTAGGCAGCTTATCTTTCACTGCTCAATACAAATATATCTCTGCGCTGAGATTGTTCCTTACGACCTTTTGTTGCCCGCTTCCCTATGCAGGAACTGGCTGAGATGCTGTTCCAATCCGCTCTGTAGATGACGGCCCACGGTTCTAGGAATAAAAAGCAAGAGCACGCCCTCGAACGCCCAGTCGTCCTCGTCACTACGGGCGATGTTCTATAGTTAGGCCTCCATGCAATGAACCCTGTAAACAAACTGCGTGGAGCTGGAAATAATGTAACCTTATATCAGAATTAAACTTGTTCGCCAACACGGAGTTGGGCTGAACTATGTTCCAGTGTTCTCTGTGTTTGGCCCAGATGTTCATCGGTCTTAAGGGTGTGTTGGTTTGAGCCCAAGCTAGGCCTACTAATATTTGGCTAGCAAATATTTTGGTTGTCAAGTATTGGCAACCATCCAAACAAGAGTCTAAAATTTGGCTAGCAAATATTTTGGTCAAGGTTTTGGTTGTCAAGTATCGGCAACCATCCAAAGCAAAAATAAAAATAAAAATGTAGGCCCCAGCCCCCATCAACAAATTTTATTAGAAGGGAAATATGTACTTCCCGTGTAAGCAAATATAAGATATTTTAGGTCAGTAGAGGTAGTACAAGAGAGAATATCAGTATACGACAAGAGCGTGGGGGAGAATACACAAGAATTTGAGAGGCTTAGCACTGGCTCAGAAAAGCTCATCAAACTGGTCAAAGCCAGAGTCTAAATAGGTAGCAAAGCTCATCATGTGAGAAAGCAAGAAGAGGGAAATCTGGTCAACTCTGTTTCCAGATTCTCCAGGCAGCAGCCGTTGGGTTGGGACTTCAAAGTTTCTCATCTTGATCGCAAGCTTTAGGAAGGTGGGAGCCTGGATACTTTGGAATTGGGTCTTATCAAACTTGGCAGCTGAGAAAATATGACCCCTAAAAAAAACCTGAGAAAATAGGACGAAAAGACAAAATATCTTTTGCCCGGTCCTTGATAGATTCAACAGTGTAGGTCTGAAAGATAACACATGATCTGCAAAAAATAGCACAATTGTCAAAATCAAGCATGAAGAGATTTAACAATACTTGTTTTGCTCGTCGTCGGTCTTTGGTGCCTCAGGGCCATACTTCTTTTGCTGGTGCACTGCACATCGATCTAAAAACTTCCTGATATCAAGTCTGACAAAAAGTTTGCTCATACTATTACATGTACGAGTACTCTCTTCAAAACTATAATCCTTTCAAAATTAAGCATGAATACGCAACCATAAGGTATCACGGCCTTTGAATTTCTAGCACAAGAGGGTGATCAAGACAGAAAACACCATTCGAAAACAAACAGGCGAGTAACTTTTTCTTGTCCTCTCAAATGAGGATGTGTGTTGTTACACAGTATATACTCCTTTGCTACACACTGGTACGTAACAATGCTATGAGTTACAACAACATAATTACAGTCTGATTGTACATTTTACAGATGTACAATGTACAAGATATTAACAACAAGAACACAAAGTCAGAATAGCTCTGCGCAGCAGAATGGATAATAGCCAGCTTCTGCAGCAGATTCCGAGACGGCTCTTAACTCCTTCTGGACCTTCCGACGCTCATAGAACACCGGGCATGCAAGCGAAAAGCACTTGACACCACTTTCCACGATCCAATCTGCGCCGCCGCAGTGGCCACATATCTGGACAACATTCAAAAGTTAGCTGTCAGCTGAAACAAGTTATCTAAAGGGATTTCTGTTTCACGGACAACGTTATTAAATTATAAGGATTGTTGCACTTCAAATACTGGTCAAGTACATTAAGAAAGACAAGAATTTCAATACTTCTGATGCTTAGTTCATGTTACACAAAAGTATCAAGAAACACAAGTGTTAGTTATCATTTTAATATTCCATGCAATGATTTCATTTCTGACTCGGGAATTCAAATAAGAGAAGTATACAAGTAATAACAACTTACAGCAGCAAGATGTTGGATTTCTCGCTCCAATTTTGATGTCCTGCCAGCGACTACAGTGGCAACAACAGCTTCATTTCTTAAACAGTAACTGCAAAAAGTTTCTGATCCTTGAACTGTATCACCACAGATAGTACAATGGCTCGACATATAATAGGTATCTATCCTGGCTACTTTGGCGGGCGGTTTCTTGTTCCATCCCAATCGGATGGAACTGCTATCACGAGAACCGTGACCCAAAGCAGACTGGCGTTTCGCGAGTGTTGACCGTGTGGGGCGAGGCATCTCGTTAAACCATTTATTTAGGTTAACACCTAGGAGTCCAAAGACACGTTGTAGTGCTGGGATAATCTGTTTGGTTATGTAATATAATTCATTTAACCTATAAGGGGATCCAACTTCTAGCAGACCATATGGATCAATGACCATATCGACGAGACGAGCCCCTGGTTCCCCATGGATAACAACATAGGGCACTCTCTCTGCATAACGTGGTTCTGCCCGTGGATCAGACAACATTGCTTTTGTTGCAACAATTGCTGCAGGTGGCAGTGAGGATGCCCTTGCACTGTAAGTACCAAGACGAACCTCCTTTGCAAAAATGAAGTCCTGAATAGAAACTTTTCCTGATAATATCCGTGTCCATTGACGCTCCACATACGATTTAACCTGCAAGAATAGAAGGCCATGAAGCTATATACCTGACACTGCTACAGGGGAGGCCCTCCTCGTAAAGTCGAAGAGATTAAGAAACACCCCTTACCTTGACCAAGTCTTGTTCTTGAAACATTATTCTAAGAGATCGTTCTAACATCTTCGCAACCGCCGGGCATGTATCTCTCCGCACTGTCTCAATCCCCTTTGCGTCAAAGATTGGCTCGTTCTGTTCGGGATTTTCATAGCTATAGCCAACATATCTCTTCTTTGTAAGAAGGAAACAGGGATGGTACACTTTCTCAAACTTCAAAGTGACTGGATCCGGATTAATCGCAGTCACTAAAGAGGCAATTTCCTTCCCTATTCTGAATGCTTCTTCCCTAGATCGCCCTTTTAGAAGAACAAACATACTACAGCAGAAATAATGAGCTTCGTACAATATTTAAGTATAATTCAAAGAAAATATCATGAGAAATGCACAAAAATACCTGTCAGTATCACCATACACAACCCTAGCATTCCACAAGGGATGCTGATTGACAAATGATATTGCTGTTTCAAGCGTTCTACGACCACATTGAACAATGCTGTCTGCAAGCTCTGCACAGGGCATACGACCACTGAACCCAGCAGCTGTGTAACCATACGTTACATTAGCTATCAGCTTCAGAGCAAGTTGCCGAGCATTGAGTATCTGGAAAATAAATACATTACAATTACCATTATACATTAACCCAGATTTTCTAGTAAGTCATATCGTATCATACTTAATCAAAAAAATCAAGAAATTTAGGGCTTCTGTAAAATGTTCAAGAAAGTATAGAAGCAAATACCTTCTGCAGAACCTTCTGAGATGGAGCTAGCTTTTTCATTGCTTGCTTCACCATAATTCTGGTTGACAGTATCTCCTCAAGAAGGCGAGGCACTACACCTTTTCTGACCTGCAGAATGGCATCGAAAATGTGTTCAAAAGGTCAGTCTGGTGCGAGATGCTCATTCCTTGTCCACGCCTAACAATGGGAAGGAGTGTGCAAAAGATAAAACAGTGTCGGGATGGATAGAAAATGCAGCACTAAGCAATGTTTTCAAGAATATAGCCACTATCAACATAGTCATCTGTAGATGGTATAACAACTATATGTGGGAGGTATTTCAATATTGCCTGTCAACTGGTGGTACTTAGTCTAGCATCAATAGGAAAAGTATTAGATATGACTGAGCGACACAAGAAAATCTGCAATGTCCGAGAGTAAACAAGATCATTACCCCCGGTTGCACATACAGAACCCCATTTGGAGTAAGAATCAGCTGATTTTTCAGATCAGCGATCGTATGCGGATCGGCTGAATATGAGCTGACACCAAGTACACTGGACTTCGACGGGAAAACTTTACCCAAGCAAGTAGAATAACATAGATTATATGCTATTATCATGGAAGGATAAAGAGATTGAAAATCCAATACGAGAACTGGGTCAGAGTAGAAAGCTGATTCTGGTTCCATTACAAGTGGCATGCACTCCATGGCTGGCTGAGAAGCAACCTGTAAAGTAGCACTGGTGAATTGTTAAAATGCAGGCAAGCTACTAGAATATATGCGCAATAATATCCAAAACATTTTAGCAGTGATTCAAAAGCAGGCTGACTAGGCTGTCTAGGCGATTGGCGTCAGGGTCCGCTACAATTTGACCATAGTTCGCCCTCTAGGCAGCCTGAAACCTAGGCGTGTCAAAGTCGATCCTAGTTGCGACTTCGTTCACTAGGCGAGGTGGCCCTAGGCAGACTACAACAACTAGGCAGGTGACTAAGTCGAGTATACAGGGGGCAAGGGCGCTCGTGGATCCCAAATCTCACAAGATTTGAGGGTTAGGGTCCGGGCAACTTCCCCAAATCCTAATCAGTCAAGAGATAGGTTAGCAGAAAATATATCACATTTCTAGTTCGTGTGAAGAACCAGTGTTCTAAACCAGAAAATTCCTGGTGGCTTAGAAGAACAGTCCCTGTCTAATCTTAAGCCTGCCACACCCTTTTCTTTGGCAATTTACATAAAGCAAGTTCATTGACCCCGCAGACAAAATGGCCGGCTTTGCCTCTTTGGACAAAGAGCCAATATAAATGTTATACCTCTCGGTAGGTATGCCAATGAACAAGAGCTGCCATTCTTGCATTTGTTTCTCAGAACTGGTGTTACTAGGCAAAAGCGGCTGAGTATCTACGGAAGTATAGAACATGTCTACGCAGAAATCGAGTTAAATTTGCTAGGAGACAAAGAATTGCACCTGTTGGTTTCCTGGGGAAATTGCAAGGTAGTTCTGTGTATGAGCCAATCTCAAGAGCATAGATTCAACACGAAACTGAGACCCTCGTGAAAGAACAGAGAAGAAGTCAATACCAAACACACGAGCAAGTTCAGATGTCCGATTGACCTGCATGGAATAGTCAGGTAAAGTTTGGAGCAAACTTTTTGCTACAAATATTCAAGTAACGTAAAAAAAAAAATCAGTTACTAGTTACTTGTTCCAGGCATAACATCTTGACCAAGCTTGTTAATTTGTAATTATAACAGGTGTAAAACCAAAAATGACAGGCTGCCCAGTTGATAAAACATCTCATATGGAAAAACCAAGGGAGCTCTCAAGTAACCATATGTTGATGTACTGGCAAGAATGCAATGAAGGGAAATTCATTTACCAGGTCAAGTTGATTTATTATTTCAAGGTTGAGCATAGCTCTGCTGTTAACATATTCTATGCACCGGTGTCTTCCTCGTCCAGGACCTGTTGCAAACCATCGATTCAATGTCTTGTTTGGTACTAATGGTACCTTTCGCCTCAGGACTTCATCAGCCACAGCTTCAAGGGAGTAATTGTTAAGCTTAACTTCTCCACGCATGAGACGCCATAAGTTTAATACAATTCTCCCACCAACATGTACACCACTAGCATGAGTATGACTCCAATCATTCTCACTGACATCCACAATAACATCATCGGCAGGAGATGCTTCAGGCACCTGACTAGACTCATGGGCTAGATTCTTAGGTGGATATTTTGACTCATGTGGTAGTGTCCTTGAGATTCTTTTCAGTAAGCCTATACCCAGATAAGCAGCTCTTTCAGCAAGAAATCCTAAAGATCCTAACTGAATCTCCCATCCAACTAGGATATCTGGATCAATTGAACATAATGCATCGATAAGATGATTCAAAAGATTCCTCTCTTCCGGGAAGACATCGACACTGCAACCAATAACTCCGTCAAGGTTTCTGCAGTTACAAGAAAAGAGGCATTAAATACATCTCGACCCAACAAGCTAAGATTGTACACACTTGAAAAAGAACCACCAAGCCAAAGAAGAACAATTACATGAAGACGCAACTCTAGAACAGCAAAATGTCAAGTATGCAGTTTATGTTCCAGAACATGAATAAAGGAAAGAAATCAAATTTATATGTATTCTTCAGGTCCAGAAGCATGGGAAATGAATAGAAAATACCATTAACCATCACAGTAAGCCGGCTATTTTTCTATTAAATCCTTAATAGTGGACGGTGCGGAAGGAAAGGAATAGCAGGGTGCTCCAGGATGAGTCCCAGACTTCGGTTGCTAATGGCATTATAGCAGAGGCAGATTGATGGCGGTAGGTCTCCCACCAAGGGTTGCAAACGCCTCTGGAAGAAGCAGCTTAGGTTTTTCATTTGTGTTGTAGTTCTCCAAAGAAATTAGTAAGTTAGCAACCCAAATTAGCATACTCATGCCAAATATGACATCCGTTGCAATTGTCACCACCCTAGCCATGTTGATGTCACTCATCTAATATCCAAGGGAGTGGGTCACATGGCATAATAACTACTAAGACTGTAACTGAAACGGCGACAATGGCAACTGGCCTGTCACATTTTACAGAATTCTGCTGAGTAGAGCAGTTAACTTACTGATATGGGCTTCTGCAGAGTTCACTTTGATAAATACAACTAAATAGATAAAGGGTCTCAATGAACACAAGAGGAAAATTCAGAGACACAATTGAAATCTAAAAGAAACCAACAAATTACTGAAAGATCAAAATACGTCATACAACCTCCTCCCCTGTGATTTGTCATTGTTTCCACGTATAAGTACACGAACTTCAACAGTATTGTCACCGTCATCCTCGACAGCCAAAGATACAACATTGATGGCATCAAACCGTGGATCAGGACGCAGCTCTGCTCTGCTTTCCGCAAATACCTGTCAAATAGTGGGAAGAAATTTCAAGAGGTCACTCTACCTTGCCTGGTTTCCCATACTTTGCTGCCAGTAATCATTACCAAGTCAAAACTGTCTTGGTCTACAACATGGAATCTCTAAGAACAATTCATTACCACCCTGCTACCTAGGAGGAACGAAGAATATAGTCGAACCTCTATGCTAAGTATCGTCAGTTGTTGTCCACCACCGGTGCTAGCAGGGTCACGAAATCCAATTTGACTGAGAGGTGTGAGCTTATGCTTCTCATCTTCAGCTGAGATCTGGGAAAAGTCATGCCAATCATCCAACTTTTTATTTTCTTTGTTCGGCTGGTCAGATTTCATCATAACTGTATCAATGAACGTTGTTGTTGTATGCTCAGAAGCAGATCCGGGTACAGGAGAATTGGCCATCAAAGGAAGAGCTTCCGCATGTGGTGTAGAAGTAGGATGGTGTTCTATTTCCTGATCATCTGTAACATTCTCACCACAGTTGAAGTAACCTAAAATGATACGAGTAGTTTGTAAGGAAGCCAGTAAGCTAAATTGCAATTAATATATGCAGGAAACTACTTATACCAGAGACACTATTGGAATAAGTGTGTTGAGGTAGCCACTGGCCCACAGCTGCTGCAGATGGTGGTGAAAATGCATGCGTCAGCAAATATAGGACGGATCCATCATTTTGGAAATGAGTTGGAACACCCAAAGTATCAGGTGTGAATTCACTACTTCCCATATACTGAAATGATCCACTCTCCTTATTCTCTTCAGCAGTCTGATTGAAAAATGGAAGGGGGTCAACCGATCCCAGTTTAGCAGCTGAAAAATAGCAGAGAATATGTATAATATGAGGTGAACAGTCGTACTAACAAATTGAGTAAACATAATGTTGTACCATAATAACATGGTACCTCAGGTGAGGTAACACAACAATTTCTAAAATTTACATCTGAACAGCATACCAGCATCACTAGTTAAAGTAAATTGCATGCACCATGTTAAAATGAATATTCCTTGTGAAACTTACATTCAGGATGCTCAATGCTCGCCGAAGAAACCTCCGAACCAGTTGGAGGCTTCTGCGCAAATGTCATATGTACATATTCACCACCAGAATAAGACGTTTCTGAATTTGGAAGACCACTGGTGACATCATGCACTTCTAATCCTCCAGAAATCACGATTCCGCTGGTTTTATCCATGTTGCATGCTGCAGTTCCAGAACAACCAAAATCTAACTTTTCAGGCTGAAAAGATCCCCTCCGCTTCCTCCTCATTAAATCCCTCACAGAAAGACAGGCTGAGCCATGTTCACCTATCGAACCAGAAGATTCCTTGTCATTGTCGTCTGTGGTATCACAAGAGTTCTTCTCAGTTTTACTCTTGTAAGAACTTGGATCCTCAGTTGGCATTGCACTGCCTGAAGAAAGTTTAACAGGACCATCAGCATTTCCATGTGACCGCTTTTTAGTAGAAAGAGGCAAAGAACCCCAGAGAAGTTCAGTACATCCATGCTTACTTGCTAACTTTGAACTATTTTTACTAGATGAGTAACTAGCTGTTCCTATTTTTCTTCTAGTAATTTTACCCTGATCATATTCTTGGGGGCCTTTCTGTTTTTCATCAGAAGACCCGTCAATCTGAGGAATAGTATTGGTCACTGAAGTACTCTCATCAAGCATTGGAGAACTGTGGTAAGACTTCTGAGCATTCAATTCTTCTGCCCCAGTCATGGGTTCAAGTGTATCAAGAATATCCTGGCACTCCTGCTGAGAAGCACTATCGAAATCCAAGTGAGCAGACTCTAAAGCAAATTCAATGGACTTCTTGGAGAACAAAGGGCTCAGAATGACTTCATTGACTAATTCATCATCAGTTGTTGGCTCCTCTCCAGCCTGTGAGGAGGCCATCCAGCTTAAAAGCCCAAGTGCTTCAGAATCTACATGCTACAAAAGAAAGTGACAAGAGGTGCTATATTTATCAGGAGAAAGTAAAAACACATTCAAATCGAAAGCCTAATATGCAAATGTAGCCAGACAAAATACACACACGTAATCCCAAGAAGGGAAATATCAGAACCCACATCTAAAATAATTGGCAAGATCAAAAAGTGACCCTGGACTGGCATCCTCTACCATCTGAAGTACTCACTTCATACCAGACCTAGAATTATCTTCCAACCTCTCGAATTTGACCATTGGTGTGGCTTTGTTTGGCGTGGTTATGGTGCTTGTCAGGCATTTATTCTGGGACCACCAGGAGCACCAGCTACCAACAGCCAGAAGCCAAACAATGCAGTTCTTCACCTTACAACTATTTTAGGTACATTATATAGGTTGGGAAAATTGGTTCGGCATGTTTCTTATTTATAAACTGCTTTGGATAACACTACAAACTGACCCAATAATATATGCATGACTTAGATCAAGCCATAACCAGATAACTAAGATCTGAGAACTACCTTTTCATGTTCGTCAAATGACTGAGATGTTCTTTGAGCAGAATTATCACTACCAATATTTTCGCAGCAGCCATTTTGTGAGAATGTGATAGTCCCAATAACATCGGTCAATGATTTAAAGCACCTCTCAAGCTTTTCAGATGCTTCAACAGCAGAATCTTTGTGATGGGACCCCTCCTCTTTTGGATCCAACGCAGAAAGAGCACTCTCATACTTAATACCATGAAGAAAACTTTTAAGAACAGCATCCCGCGGTGGTCTACCAATATCAGCAGGTTTTGTTTCATCCAGTAGTCTTAAGTGCTCAAGTTCCTAAGCAAAGCAGGTATGAGAGGTTTAGCAATAAGTAACAATTTGCAGCATATGTGCACATAGAGCAGGAAAGATACCTCCCAAATTGCTAAAAGAGACTGAACCATTTTGGTATCTGCCGTTGTTTGTGACAGAGAAGTGTACATCTTATACTTCTCGTTTATGATTCCTACAAGCGGAATCGGAATTTGTAGCGCAATTTCTGGATTATAAGTTTATAACAGATAATAGCTGTTAGAATGTAGCAAACAGACCTTCTACTCTGGAGTCAGCTTCAAGCATCATAAAAGTATGTCGTTTTCTGAAGTTCGAACTGGATCCTTCCATGAAATGTGAAGTTGAAGAATCGCCCAGGATTAAAGCATGTGGCACTGTTGATGATGTCCAGATAATTGGGTTTTTCATCGCAGCATTATATGAATGTGTCTACATTTTTAAGAGGAAGGTAGAGTATTTTAGTAGAAGCAATGGATAATGTATATCTCACGAAAAATAACATAGATTCAAATGGAAATCATTCGATATAGACATAACAAAATCCATAGAACTTGCCTTGTGCTCCGATTCATCAGAAGAATCCACCTTCCTATGCAGAGTCTTAGGATGAAAATCACCTGGCAATGGAGGGCGGAACTTGAAGTCTGTGACATGTACATGGCCCATTCCATACAAGTTATAGTCGATCTAAAACATACATTGAACAGAAATATCATCTTAGATCACTCAAATATATATCAAATGTGTCAAACAAGACTGGCACCATCAAGTCAGGAATATTGTACTTAAGTTGTATGCTTGTGCAAAAGAGACATAATGGCAATAGTCTTGCAGTTCAGGACATCCATAAAAACAGAATAAGAAAGCATCGCTCTCACCAAAAAGTGAAGAAGATATGGAATGTGTGATTCATAAGGCTGGAATACTCTATCAAGAACAGCACCGCCCTGAAACAAAACAGCTTGCGATCAGTCCCGGCGAGGATAGCATAAAACTTTACATAAAAGAGATTCCAATTTCCATAAAAATATACTTACAGTTGCATGGAATACCACAAAATACACCGGTGTTTTAAAATTAAGAAACATTCATTACAAGAGAGAGGTTGTCATCCATGCCAGCTCTCTAGATGATTTGTTATGACTATACAACTGCCTAGCCCTGCCTAATCGGCCATGACACACTAGGCGCTTGTCTAATGTCTTACTAGCGCTAGCACCAAGGTGAACACTACTGATTTCACAGCTTCAAGCCATGAAATTTTTCTGTCATAACTCTGTTCGCCATAAAAGTTACAATTTTCCACTAGTGTACAAATCGAGTAATTCTTAAATGCATAGCTAATGGACACAGATCAAAAGAACAATAGAGAGCAATGATGTAAAAAAAAGATTGCACCTCTCTTACTAGAGTAATTTTGCAGAAATTAGTGAAACAGAAGATACATGATCCAGAAATGAGGAGATAACAATATTCCTCCAGTTCAGACTTATCTACCTATCAGGACATAATTGTAGTCATGTACCCATCCATATGGAAATACTAAAGCCACAACTTAAGCAGAAGGGAGCTTCAATGTATCATACCAATAGATGGGTCGCAGCCCGAGAAACCTCATGAGGATAATATCTTTAGATTAATCAAGGCAATCAGTTGCATGACAAAGTCGTGGAGGAGAACAAAATGCAGGCATACATTCATTAAATAAGAAAAATAACAGAACATCAATTGATTACATGTACCTGAAACCCTGCATAATTTGATCTATCGGTTTGCACAAGAAGATTTCTATGACAACATTTGGTTCAAACATTTGATGCTAAGTTTTCAGTTAAAACAGAAGGTAACTCAGCAAACCACTCAACGCTCATGACTTCCTAAGTTGTCATCAGGGTTCAGGCATATGCAGTCATAAAGAAAGGGATATTTTTCAAGTAATATTGTCAATACACAATGACAGGAATATTTCACGATTTCCACTTTCCTGTCTTATGTAGCTACCTCGAAATGCTTGCAAAGTATTATGTTTCACAAATAAGTCCATACGAAAAGGTTAAAAAATGGTTTTCAAACAATCAGATGAACTATGTTCATAATTTAATATTTTCCAAGACAATAATAACAAGAAAAGGAAGTGAGAAATGATTTACACAGGTTCAAACATTTGTAGCAAAAAGAAATGATCTGTAAATGATTAAATTGTGGATACAGGTAGATCTTCACAAAAATCTCCTCAGATGAATGATAACCATACAACTTCTTTGCTCGAACAAGGCTACATCCATGGACATGCTTCCTTTTTGCTAGGCCACGATTCTGCAGGGGAAATGATGATACTCACGAAAAGAGAAAGTTAACATACCAACTAAGTGGACTCTACCTGTAAAGTTTTCTCGAGGTCACTCAATAGACCAGTCATACATGAATTCCCTAAAGAAAAGAGAAAAAAGACATATTAATTTCCCCTGACCGTCAGATGCTTTTCTTGACACGGACACCCTTTTGATCAGAAAGAAAACCAACAAGTGCTTTACTAGGTCTCGTTCAGACTAAGAGTTCATTGTATCCTTTATATTATGTAACTATGTCGCAAAAGCAAAGTAGAGAAAGCTTTTAACATGTAAATTAATGTTTTTAACAACAAATCATATTAGTACCTCGAACAAACAGTTAGAAGTAGTAATCCGTAAGACCTTAACTACTAACTATATGAGAAAGTAATATCTACAAAATTTACAAGACGTGCAATAACAACTGCCTGGTAAGAAGTTGAATGCAGCTGATATGAAATGATAAACATCATGTAGAACAAGAAAGAGCTCATATAGTAAACGGAAAAAGGAACGGTAAAAACACAAGCAATCTTATAAGGGGTGCATATCTAGAAAATGCAGTTACCTCTTTCAATATTATGAAGTAGCTCCTCTGGGCAAGGTACATACAAGTACGGCAGGGCCTGAATACCAAAAGGAGATTTACAACTTCAGACTATTACATTAGAAAGTAGATGAAACATTGTGTCGCCAGAATACAATAGAGATTACTATTTAATCATCAACTACTGGAGTATATGATACTCCCTCCGATCCATATTACTTGTCGCAGCTTTAGCACAACTTTAGTACTCCCTCTGATCCAAAATAAATGTCATGGTTTTAGTTCAAAATCTGAACTAAAACAGCGACAAGTAATACGGATCGGAGGGAGTACAACAGTTCATCAAAGATGATAATATGTTTCAAGGGAAGAAGACATGTGCTGTGAGATTAAAATTCAAAAGCTTAACCAGTGTCCCAATTCCCATTACCAAAAGAAACTGGTACAGAACTTCCAGTTGGACTGCTGACACAAGTAACACAGGAAGCAATAACACAAACAGCATTAGCTGTATGAACACAGGCAGCATGGACTCTCAAGACAAGCATCGCAATGGGTGCAAGTTTGCACAGCTACAGATAACAAGCAAACCTCCCTTGAGGGAAATGGATGAACTTGAACTACTGACCAGACCAGAGCAACACACCCCTGAATTGCCACGCTGCTCTCTAATAACTGGCATGCTGAATCGAGCTTCCAAGCATCGAATTCGGTGTCCCACACTGTTCTGTGGTAACTGGCATGCTGAATTGAGCTTCCAAGCATCAAATTCGGCGTGCCTCACCCCCCATTCATACTGAAATGTGAAGACTGAATAACGGTGATAAGGCCAGAGAGAAGGGGGTACCCACCTGGTGGATGTGGAGGCAAGTCTTCTGCCCCGCGGGGGTGGAGCCGTAGATCCTGATCACCGGCACCTCCTCCACCTCCTCGCCTGCGGCGGCCACCATACAGACAAAGAATTCAGCACGGCGCGGCAGGAGGAGAAAGAAGTTCAGAAAGGGGGCAAATGGGGAAGGGGGCGTACAGTGGAAGGGGCTATAGGAGATGTCGAGGCCGGGGACGGGCGGCGCCATGTAGTAGTCGAGCGAGACGATGCGCACGCTGAGGACCTGCGAGGGGGTCCCCGGCGGCGAGGGCTCCGGCGAGGAGGGATTCATGGTCGCCGGCGAGGAGGGCGCGGCGGGCGGGCGGGGGTTTTATTTGGGGGCGGTGTGGGTTCCCGGGCTCCGGCTCCTTCCAGAGCACGCTGCTTCCTCCCCACTTGGGTTTGACTCCGTGGGTCGGCGGGTCGCCATCGCCCGGTTGGGGGTTTATTAAGGACCACAGCCCACGAAATCGATCCGTTTGGGCCCATCACTGTCTCTCGCTAAACAAAACCTTGGACCCTTTCCTTTCAAAGAAAAAAAAAACAAATTTGACCCTTTGGGCCGAAATCACTAGCTAGTTAAGGGTAATCTCTTGTAAAGGTCACTCCCAAACCTTTAAAAAAAGAAACAAAGGTCACTCTCCACCTTCCGAGGCGCTGACAAGTGATGCATTGTAATTTCTCAAAAATAAGTGATGCATTATATGTGTGTCACTTGTTGCAATCTGAGAGCTTTTTCTTCGTGCATTCGTTTATTCAAAACGTTTTTATCTCTTGAACCGTGCGTTCAAATACCAAACCATTTTCACAGATGAATTCCTTGCATCGAGATCTTTGAAACTAGATCTCATGTTAATAGGTTTTGACCAGCTTCTTTTTTTAAGAAAAAACAAATACCCAAGAAACAAAATCCGAAAGAAAAATGAAAACCGAAAAAACCAGTTCACGCGAAAAATGAATACCAAAAAACAAAGAAAAAACTGGAGCCCGAATGCAAGGTTACGATTTAAAAAACATTGAAATCCAAACTATGTTTCTTTCCTTTTAGGAAAGCACAGCCGTGCTTCCCGTGGAAGCAAATATGTGCTTCTCGTGGAAGCAAATATTTTTCCCAAGAAGCAAATATGTGTGCTTCTCATGAAAGCATAGTTTTTTTAGAAGATCATGAAAGCATAGTTGTGCTTGTCAACTTGTCGCAGAAGCAAATATGTGCCTCTTGTGGAAGCATATATTATTTTGGAAGCACAACTATACTTGACAAAAAAAATCTCCAGGAGATGGAAAAGACCAAGAGAAAGCTGAAAAAACAGGGAAATGACCATCTAAAATCAGAAAACACATGCAGAAATAAAAAATAACAAAATCCAGAATAAGGGCTCAACACATGACATGTGGCGGTTGATGGATGCACCACAAGACGCACATTGAGGTCAAAAAAGTGACCCTTGCGGGAGACTCCTAAGGGTCAACCGTTGGTTAGTTGCTCCCCCTTTGGACCTATGTCGCCTATTTTGGAAATGTATGTATTTGTGTGTTTCGTTTAATGCGGCCGGGTCTATAAAATGTTAGTCTCAACAAAAATGAGAGAAGCTTGGTTAGAGGAGAGTGTTGGTGCATCAAATTTAAATAAAGAGACCGAGTCCTGGAAATCTTTGTGGAAGACTAAAGTTTCAGGAAAATCAGAATGTTCTTGTGTAGATTAGCTAAACATTCCCTTCCTACTGAGGACGTGCAATGTCGTCGGAAAATGCCTACCACTAGCTCTTGCGGTGTGCATGTGTGGTGACGAGGATTCCTGGAGACACTCTCTTCTGGAATGCACGATGTCGAGATGTATATGGGCACTCATCAATGAAGAACGAGCATAACACGTGATGGCTACTACAGAGTCAAGTGCGAAACAATATACATTCACTATGATAGATACACTACCACATGATGTTTTTTTCAAGCTATCGATGACCTTATGGGCAGCATGGTCATCTAGGAGGAATGATACGTCTCCAACGTATCTATAATTTTTGATTGTTCCATGCTATATTTGAATCTTCTCTGAATTCTTTTATGTATGATTGGTTATCTTTGCAAGTCTCTTCGAATTATCAATTTGGTTTGGCCTACTAGATTGATCTTTCTTGCAATGGGAGAAGTGTTTAGCTTTGGGTTCAATCTTGCGGTGTCCTTTCCCAGTGACAGTAGGGGCAACAAGGCACGTATTGTATTGTTGCCATCGAGGATAACAAGATGGGGTTTATATCATATTGCATGAGTTTATCCCTCTACATCATGTCATCTTACTTAAAGCGTTACTCTGTTCATGAACTTAATACTCTAGATGCATGCTGGATAGCGGTCGATGTGTGGAGTAATAGTAGTAGATGCAGGCAGGAGTCGGTCTACTTGTCTCGGACGTGATGCCTATATACATGATCATACCTAGATATTCTCATAACTATGCTCAATTCTGTCGATTGCTCAACAGTAATTTGTTCACCCACCGTAATACTTATGCTCTCGAGAGAAGCCACTAGTGAAACCTATGGCCCCCGGGTCTATTTTCCATCATATTAATCTTCCAACACTTAGCTATTTTTATTGCCTTTTATTTTACTTTGCATCTTTATCATAAAAATACCAAAAATATTATCTTATCATATATATCAGATCTCACTTTCGTAAGTGACCGTGAAGGGATTGACAACCCCTTTATTGCGTTGGTTGCGAGGATTTTATTTGTTTGTGTAGGTGCGAGGGACTCATGCGTGGCCTCCTACTGGATTGATACCTTGGTTCTCAAAAACTGAGGGAAATACTTACGCTGCTTTACTGCATCACCCTTTCCTCTTCAAGGAAAAACCAACGCAAAAGTCAACATACCAAGTACCCATCACAAACTCTTATCTCCCGCATTACATTATTTGCCATTTACCTCTCGTTTTCCTCTCCCCCACTTCATCCTTGTCGTTTTATTCGCCTTCTTCCCGTATGCCTTTCTGTTCGTGTTTCCACGTGCCTTCTATTTGCTTGCATCTTTGCTTGCTAAGAATCTATATTGATATGGATCCACTTAAAGTGTTCTACTTGGATCATCTTCGATCCCTATGCGCTCATGCTGAAACCCCAACTAGCCTAGTTGATGGGAAATCTTTAGATGAGCATGCTCATTTTGTGCGTCACCGTTTGTCTGAAAAAGGGAGACTCTTATGAAATCAAATAAACAAATTGATGTGTTATGCTTGGAATCTTTGTGAAATTTATGATTTTACTTGTTGCTCTGAAAACATTAAGAAACACCTTCCCTGCCAATGTGAGTTTAGTGATAATGGAATCGTATCTTCATATGCTAGGGGTGTTTATAATTACTATGATGTTCAACAAATTGAAGAATTTGTTGCTTTTAAGGGTGCTTATGAAATTGCTTCTTTGATTGAAACGTATGGTGCTACTCTTTACAAATCTGAAAATTTTGCCATACTTAAATATTGTTTATGATAATTATGCTTCCAATGCCTAAGTTAAACCATATATTGAGGACTCCTCCGCTGTCCAAGAAGAAGCTAATATTTCGCAGGAGTCTATGAAAGAAGAAAATAATGATATGCATGAATCTATAGATAATTATGATTCCGATGATTTGATTGAAATATCCCTTGATGAACGTGATGCTTGCTATTCTTGTGGCCATGATGCCAATATTTATGAAGATGAATTTGCTATAGTTCCTTATGTTAAACATGAGATCGTTGCTATTGCACCCATACTTGATAGTTCCTTCGATGAAAAGCATGATTGCAATGATTTTACTATAAATTCTCTTGATGTCAATTGTGTTAATGATATGCAAAACTCTAAGCTTGGGGATGCTAGTTTTGCTATGTCTACTACTTGTTGCAATGATCATGATTGGAGTGATTCTTCTTATGATCTTGAAAATTTATTTAAGCCCCATGATGAATATGAGATTGATAATAGTGTTTGCAATAATATTGAAAGTGGGTTTGGAAGAGTGTCAACTTTAGATCCCACATATTTGGAGAATGTTCAATCTTATGGTATTTTTCATAAAAGTGGGTTTGGAGAGGTCATGACTTTAGTTAATGTTAATCCCACTATTTTGGAAGAGTGTCAACTTTGCATGCATGTGGATCGTGTTGAAAATATTTTATGTGATAGCTATTTTGTTGAATCTGCTTACGATCCCACATGTAATTATTATGAGAGAGAGGAAAATATGGTTGTAGAAATTTTCATAATAATAAATTACCTCTCGTTATGTTGAGATTGGTATTGTTTCTTTCCGCTTCCTTGCATATGCTAGTTTTTGCTTGCTATGATAATTTGTTTGCCTGTAATAATATGCCTATGCATAGGAAGTATGTTAGACTTAGATGTGTTTGTCACGTGTTTTATGATGCTCTATTTGCGCTTCAATTCTTGTCTTTCATGTGAGCATCATTAAAATTATCAATGCCTAGCTAAAAGGCTTTAAAGAAAAGTGCTTGTTGGGAGGCAACCCAATTTTATTTTTAGTTTTTTGCTTTTTGCTTCTGTTTAGGAATAAATATTTGATCTATCCTCTTGTTAGGTTTGTTTTTATGTTTTAATTAGTGTTTGTGCCAAGTTTAATCTATAGGATCTTCTTGGATGATAGTTATTTGATCTTGCTGAAAATTCCAGAAACTTTCTGTTCACGAAAATAATTGTTGAAAATCACCAGAACGTGATAAAATATTGATTCCAATTTCTGCTGATCAATAAACAAATTTTCTAGGTCATCCTATTTTGGCTGAATTTTTGGAGTTCCAGAAGTTTGCGTTAGTTACAGATTACTACAGACTGTTCTGTTTTTGACAGATTCTGTTTTTCGTGTGTTGTTTGCTTATTTTTATGAATCTATGGCTAGTAAAATAGTTTATAAACCATAGATAAGTTGGAATACAGTAGGTTTAACACCAATATAAATAAAGAATGAGTTCATTACAGTACCTTGAAGTGGTGTTTTGTTTTCTTTCGCTAACAAAGCTCACAAGATTTTCTGCTGAGTTTTGTGTTGTGAAGTTTTCAAGTTTTGGGTGAAAGATTTGATCGATTATGGAACAAGGAGTGGCAAGAGCCTAAGCTTGGGGATGCCCATTGTAACATCCCAAAATTCTAAATTTTGGAATGTTATAATAAACAGATAGATTGGATTGATTGTTTGATTGATTGACTGAAAGTGAGTGAATTCGAAATCTTTTGAAAGTTAAATGAGAGGGAATAAAAGGACTTTCCCAAACTTTCATTTTGCTTTTATGATCTCCGTGAATTCAAATTCTTTTCATCACAAAACCCTGGAGAGAAGATGACATGACTTCTTCCATTTATTTAAATGACAAAGGGGTGTTGAAAATATTTGAATTTCATTTGAAAATATTTCCCATTTCTGAAACTTTATGCAACTCAATGATTTTCACGAGAGAAGATAAAATGACTTCTTCAAAACAAATGAAATATGAGTTGGGAGTTTCAAAGGATTAAAATCAAAGTCCCATTGAAATTATTTTTCAATATTGGAGTTATTTGAGTTTTATTCAAATTATTTTTCTCCAAAAATAAAATATACAGAAAATAGGGTAACATGATTCCCTACATCAGAAAATTGGAGAAAAATAAATTTGAAATCATTTTGGTATTTTTAAAATGATTTTTATTGGATTTTATTAAGGCAGTAGCGCTGTTTGATTTATTTGAATTTTTGAGGATTTTATTTGCCTTTAGAAAAATGTCCACGTCGTAGGAAATCTTTTTCTGAAAGTTTTGATATATTATATGCCTATATAATATTTTGATTTATTTCGTTTTCATTTACTTTTTGTTTGTCTAAAAATGTTTAAAAAAAAACCTCCCCTCCGACTGGGCCGGCCCAGCTCCCAGGCCAGGCCGCGGCCCAGCCCAGCTCGCCCGTCGCCCCGTCCCCGATCTCCCGCAGGAGACCGGCTCCTGCACGCCGACCGCCGCCGCCATGGACGCCGTGTCGCCCCCGGCCTCCTCCTACCCCTTCTCCACGCCACCTCCTCGCCCCCTCTTAAATAGCTCCGCCCCGACCCCCCCTCTCTCTGCTCCCGCCGCCGCCCGCTCCCGCATAGCCGCCGCCGCCGGCGAGATCCGCCGCCTCGCCCCGCGCTCCTCCATCGCCCTCGGCCACTGCCGTCACCACCGCCGTCACCGCCGCATCGCGCCGCCCCTTCCCCGCTACTCCGTAGTCGCCACCGACGCCCGGAGCCGTCGCCCCGTTCATCACCGAGCCGCCGCCGTCGTCTTCTCCGGCGATGTCGACGCCCACCGCCGCGGTAAGCCACCGGCCGCCCTCGTCCGTTCGATCTAGGATGGACGGCTAGGATTAGATCTAGTCGGTTTTATTTTTTATTTGCGAACCGGTATAACCGCCGCCCCGGTTTTGTTTAAAAAAAACGGTTAAGTTTTTTAGTAGAGCTATTCAATGAACGTTCTCTATTTAGAACTAGTTAGCGAGCGTTCGCTATTTAGACTTTTCCTTTTATTTTAGTTTTCTGCCAGGGACCCGTTTGTGATGATTTTATTTACAGATTAGTCCATGATTTTCAAACGTCTATAACTTTTTACTCGTTTGTCCAAATCCAACGAAACCAACGCCCACGTCTTCGTTATGATCTCCTCTATCCAGTAAAACAACTTAAACATGTTTTTGAAAGTTTTAAAATTTGTTTTCAAACAGATTTGAATTTGAATCTTCTTTTGATCATAACTTGAGTTCCGTAGCTCCGTTTGAGTTGATTCTTTTTGCAAATCGAAGCTCTTGACCTAAACTTTCTGATAAGGCCAAATTCACATAATTTTGGTACTGTTAGAAATTGTTTTATGTTGCTAGAGTTATTCGCTTGGTTTTGATGTTTACCGAACTCGTCTTATTCGTTCTTCTCGATCCTTTGAGTGATTGCTTATGTGTGGTTACTATTGCTTGCTCCCGATAGATTGACCGGAGTGAGACGAATAGATCTATCCAGAGTTTTGAGTGCGAATCATCTTCATCAACAGTGCAGGCAAGTTCACACTTTGATCATATCCCTTTCATACCCAGTTTTTATGCATTAGATTCAACCCTCAAACATTGCATGAGTAGGATTGATAACATGTGGGTATTGGGAAGTAGTTGATGAGGTAGTACCTATTGCCCTGTTTATTATCAAACCCTTGGGAGTTACTTCTACGTTGCTTTTATTATTGCCATGCTATGCTCGTAGACGTGGATTGGTTTTTGAGAGATATTCATGACAGATGTGAGATTGTTAATAATGGTTTACCTAAGGTGGCAACTAAAACTCACATCTGGGTGGATTGAGGCACCTGGAGAACCCAGTGTTGCCTGTTTGTATAAGGACCGCCACCCAGGCTCAAAGGGATCATAAGATTATTCATGCTAGAAACTTCCGTGTGCAGCCACAAGCTATTATGGGCTCTAGCATAGTTGAGTAGGTTACAGGATCTCTTGAAGAGGTGGGCTAGCAGATGTAGGGGAAAGTAGGTGTACCGATCCATCCAGAGTAAAGAGTGATTGTTTCTGAAAGACTGTGTCTCGGTCATCCGTTTCTCAAACATCATGCAGTGCGAGAATCAAGCGGAGGCGATCGAGTCTTGTGGGGAAAAGTGAGCAAACCTCTGCAGAGTGTACAAACTAATCATGATTAGCCGTGTCCCCGGTTATGGACATCTTGAGTATCTAGTTCTTGGATTATCGCGTTGATCTCATCATGTTACTTTAATTAAATTTGTTGGGTTAATGATGATACTTAATTGGGATTGAGTTGGAGGTACCTTCTCAATGTTTCACAACCACCATGATAGTTAAATAAAATTTATTCCTTTGAAGTAGGGAAAAATTGGCTTTTCGCAAAAACATTATAACCATAGAGCTTTTCCACCAGCCATATATGCATGTAGTGATAGCCTTTGTTCATTATTTTCTCTATGGTGTGAATTTGCCAGCATATTCCATGTGCTGACCCATTTTCGGGCTGCAACGTTTCATGTTGCAGGATATCTTACGACGAGTAAGTGATACGTTAGGGTTACGATTTCTACACTCAACTTTGCCGTTGGTGTTGATGGGAATCCACAACCTTGTTACTTCCGCTATTTGGATTGAGGTAATAGTATTTACGTTACTTTATACATGTGATTTACCTCTGTTATAAATCCTCGAGTACTGTGTGTGTCAGCATACCGATCCAGGGATGACACTTAAGCACAGAGACTTGATCCATTCGGGTCGGGTCGCTACAAGATGGTATCAGAGCACATGTTGACTGTAGGACGTGACCCTAGAAACTGGCAAGCCCATAGGAAGGATTTTCCCTAAAACTTTCCTTTTCAAAAAAAGATCTTTTACCTCTCTTCTCTTTTGAGCTTATTCAAATATTCCCTTTTAGTGAGACCATATCCCTTTCCCCTTTTGACCACTCAAAGATTCGACGGATGAGACCACTTCAAGAAATACAAGATATCGGACAACTAAGACCATTCGGAATGAAGAGGATTTTACCGTGCATTATGATAATGGAAACTATAACAGTTGAAGACTCCGAAGACTGGGAGAATTTGAAGGCTCTGAAGAATTGCCAGATGTGTATGACCTAGGAAGGTTACCCTTATGGAACTTGGCAGACTATGGAAGCTGTCAATACCCGAGATCAAGGGGTATCGGAGAAAGACCGAAACATGGAGAGTTAGAAACTCAAAAGTTCTGTCAAGGAAAACCCTAAGGCAGGAGATATCAACTATGGAGAGATAGCTCATGGAAATGACAAGAGCAGAAACACGGCTATCCATGATGTTATCGTCCGCCTATGCTATTGTCACCGTGCGGACTTAAGCATGCAGATGCATGGAAGGATTGGATGGTAGAAGGCTGATGGAGCACCTATCAGCAAGATGAAGTTTTAACTTTAGACTGGTGTATCACCAGGGTCTGGAGCATTACATCAGGAAGTTTAAAGATGAACCTTCAGGAAGCAGTATTCGACAAGTAAGCGTTTCGTGAAGAACTCAGAACCCAGAAGTTGAAAGTAGCCATGATGGAGGAGCAAAACCTCGAGACATCAAAGACTCGTCAGGAACTGAAGGACAGTAGGATCATGGTTCATGTCAAGGATGTTGAAACCCAGAAGTTTGGAGCGCAACTCCAGAAATATTAAAGGACGTCATGAGAGACTTCGCGTCAACAGAGATGATTTGGCAAAAGAACTTGAGAAGGACAAGCATGATCGGAAGAAGCCATTGGAGGCATGAACAAGACTTGAAGAGTTTGGCGACGTTGAAGACTTATTGACCTTTAGAAGACCAAACCCCTGTTATACCTATGTTAGATGCGACGTTTGTGAGCTGTCATTTGTTTGTTGTTTTTCCGACAGCCACAATAAAAAAAATCTGTCTTTTCAAAACTTTTGTTTGTATTGTGTGCATCCCTCTCGACCTCTCTTATCTCACCCCAAACCCATGGACCCAATAGAGGATGAATGGAGATGAGCCTGTATTTTTTGGATCGATGAGTCAATTGGAGACGGACCGATGGGTTCAGAACATGGAGGATCACATGAAGAATAACCCTATAGTCGGAAAGGATATGACCCGGCATGCTCTTCAATGTTTTGAAAGAGGTGCTGCTACTTGGTGGAGGATGTACCAAACCATCAATGGATGGCAAGAAGTAACCACTTGGAAAGAATTTAAGTGGACTCTACAAAGATCTCGTCTTGTGTCCCAAAAATTTAAGCCTTATGGAAAGGATATGAAGAAACCTTGTGCATACAAGCCTTGTGGAGAAATAGGACACAACCATAAGGAACACAAGGATGAATGCCCTAATTGTGAAGGAAGTCACCCAGCTGAAAAATGCCCAACTAGGCAGATCACTTGTTTCTTGTGTGAAGGGACTACCCACTACCCTGCTCAGTGTCACATCTACCCCATGGCACAAAGGACTATCCAGCAGAAGAAAGAAGAGACGAAAAGAGCCCTCATGGAAAGTTTAGAGGAATCTGTGATGAAGGAAGAGGTGGAGGACACACCCAAATAAGAACCAAATAAACCCTGCACCAAGTCATGCTATTCATGTGGAGAAGAAGGACACATCTCCCAAAATTGTCTGAATGGGGATTTAGTAGAATTTCCGACAGAGGAAGTAGAGTATGACCCACAGGAAATAGAAGCCCTGATTGGAACGGAAAAGTCTAGGAAGAGAAGTAGATTGGATCCCAGGAACAACCCAATTTCTACAAAGAAAGACCTGAGTCATATCACATGTTTCAGGTGCAAAAATTCAGGACACTACTTCAATGATTGCCCAAAAGGGAAGATGAGGACCCCAGGAGGCTATATAATCACAAGGAAACCCCGAGATATGTCAGAAGTAATATGTTTCCGTTGTGATGAAGCAGGGCACGTTGCCAGAGAATGCCCCAAGGAGACGAAGACCTATGATAAATAGTTGAGTGCAACGAGAAATATAGTAGTAGAAGTGTGGACATTTCTTTTATTAGTGAGGTGTCGGATTGAGGCATGTAATGGAATGCAGGAGATTTTAATAATTTGAAAATCAATAAAGTTAGCATCATTGGTATTGATTTGGATTCTATGAGTTGTTACTCTATGAAGAAAGATTTTGACCATTTTCGAGGATATGAGAAATATGGTCTATGGAAGATTGTGCATTTTAAAGGTGGTAGTACCCTGTGAGGAAACTTGACCCTTGGAAAAAGGTAATGATATTCCACGAAGTGGATTTCGAACAAAATAAGTATGAGTTTTATTTTGATATGTTGGATACCCCAAGAATATGAGGGTATGGAGTATTATTGGATGTAAAGGAGGTAGTCTATGAAATTGGAGGCAGAGCATGTCTTCGTGTGTTCCCTCTGCGAGGAGTTAAACTATTTGGAGTTAAGGGAAAGTTAGCCCCGATATTTGTAGGACCATACCGAGTTTTGGAACGTATGGGAGAAGTGGCCAACAAGTTGGAGTCACCCGAAGGACTGTCATGAGTTCATGATGTGTTTCACCTTTCCCAGTTGAAGAAGTGCCATGCAGAGATGGCCAATATTCCCCTGTAAGGACGCTTGATCCTAGAAAGGATAATGATGTTCCACGAAGTGGAGTATGGACTTCATAAGTATAAGTGTTTTTTTATCTCGGTATGTGGGATATCCCACGAGGATGAAGAGTACTATTGGATATAAAGGAGGTATGATGTTGGAAATATGTACCAATGGAAATTCCATGATGAGTCTGAGTAATCATGTCCTAGTTTGGTGCCAATAGAAGGAAGGAAGACAGTATAATTGGATGGATTTTAAGTATGCTAGGAAGTTGGATGTTGGATTAAGGATCAGTTTCCCCAATGATGAGTTCAAGGTTTACCAGTGATGAGATGGGCCATAACCCACAGGCCCCAGGACCTGCCAAGAAGCAAGCGCATTCTTGCTGAAGGAAAAACCCTGGAAGAAGTTACGATTTTATCGACAGACGATTTTATAGGAGTAACGCAAAAACCTGAGAGTTGTGAAGGAACGATAGATGTTTGTTTGGCTTGCAGAATCCATGGATTTATTCGAACTTGGTTCGTCGACAAGAGAAATTCTGCAATGCTTGCGAGGATGACAAGAGCCTAAGCTTGGGGATGCCCCGGAAGGCATCCCCTCTTTCGTCTACTTCCATCCGTAACTTTACTTGGAGCTATATTTTTATTCACCACATGATATGTGTTTTGCTTGGAGCATCTTGTATAATTTGAGTCTTTGCTTTTTAGTTTACCACAATCATCCTTTCTGTACACACCTTTTGAGAGAGACACACATGATTCGTAATTCATTAGAATACTCTATGCGCTTCACTTATATCTTTTGAGCTATATAGTTTTTGCTCTAGTGCTTCACTTATATCTTTTAGAGCACGGCGGTGGTTTTGTTTTATAGAAACTATTATTCTCTCATGCTTCACTTATATTATTTTGAGAGTCTTAAACAGCATGGTAATTTGCTTCAATTGGGAAATTAATCCTAATATGTTAGGTATTCAAGACTAGTAAAAAACTTTCTTATGAGTGTGCTGAATGCTAAGAGAAGTTTGATGCTTGATGATTGTTTTGAGATATGGAGGTAGTGATATTAAAGTTGTGCTAGTTGAGTAGTTGTGAATTTGAGAAATACTTGTGTTAAAGTTTGCAAGTCCCGTGCATTCACGTATGGTAAACGTTATGTAACAAATTTGAAACATGAGGTGTTCTTTGATTGTCCTCCTTATGAGTGGCGGCCGGGGACGAGCGATGGTATTTTCCTACCAATCTATCCCCCTAGGAGCATGCGCGTAATGCTTGGTTTTTGATGACTTGTAGATTTTTGCAATAAGTATGTGAGTTCTTTATGACTAATGTTGAGTCCATGGATTATACGCACTCTTACCCTTCCATCATTGCTAGCCTCTTCGGTACCGTGCATTGCCCTTTCTCACATTGAGAGTTGGTGCAAACTTCGCCGGTGCATCCAAACCCCGTGATATGATACACTCTTTCACACATAAACCTCCTTATATCTTCCTCAAAACAGCCACCATACCTACCTATTATGGCATTTCCATAGCCATTCCGATATATATTGCCATGCAACTTTCCACCGTTCCGTTTATCATGACACGTTCATCATTGTCATATTGCTTTGCATGATCATGTAGTTGACATCGTATTTGTGGCAAAGCCACCGTTCATAATTTTTCATACATGTCACTCTTGATTCATTGCTATCCCGGTATACCGCCGGAGGCATTCATATAGAGTCATACTTTGTTCTAGTATCGAGTTGTAATCATTGAGCTGTAAATAAATAGAAGTGTGATGATCATCATTCATAGAGCATTGTCCCAAAAAAAAGAGAAAGGCCAAAAAAAGGAAGGCCCAAAAAAAGAGGGACAATGCTACTATCCTTTTCCCACACTTGTGCTTCAAAGTAGCACAATGATCTTTCATGATAGAGAGTCTCTTATTTTGTCACTTTCATATACTAGTGGGAATTTTTCATTATAGAACTTGGCTTGTATATTCCAACAATGGGCTTCCTCAAATGCCCTAGGTCTTCGTGAGCAAGCAAGTTGGATGCACACCCACTTAGTTTCCTTTGTTGAGCTTTCATGCATTTATAGCTCTAGTGCATCCGTTGCATGGCAATCCCTACTCCTTGCATTAACATCAATCGATGGGCATCTCCATAGCTCATTAATTAGCTGCGTTGATGTGAGACTTCCTCCTTTTTTGTCTTCTCCACATAACCCCCATCATTATATTCTATTCCATCCATAGTGCTATATCCATGGCTCACGCTCATGTATTGCGTGAAAGTTGAAAAAGTTTGAGATTACTAAAGTATGAAACAATTGTTTGGCTTGTCATCGAGGTTGTGCATGATGAGAGCATTCTTGTGTGACGAAAATGGAGCATGACTAGACTATATGATTTTGTAGGGATGAACTTTCTTTGGCCATGATATTTTGAGAAGACATAATTGCTTAGTTAGTATGCTTGAAGTATTATTACTTTTATGTCAATATTAAACTTTTATATTGAATCTTTCGGATCTGAATATTCATACCACAATTAAGAAAATTACATTGAAATTATGCCAAGTAGCATTCCACATCAAAAATTCTGTTTTTATCATTTACCTACTCGAGGACGAGCAGGAATTAAGCTTGGGGATGCTTGATACGTCTCCAACGTATCTATAATTTTTGATTGTTCCATGCTATATTATATTCTGTTTTGGACATTAATGGGCTTTATTATACACTTCTATTATTTTTGGGACTAACCTATTAACCGGAGGCCCAGCCCAGAATTGCTTTTTTTGCCTATTTCAGAGTTTCGCAGAAAAAGAATATCAAACGGAGTCCAAACAGAATGAAACCTTCGGGAACGTGATTTTCGGAACAAACATGATCCAGAGGACTTGGACCCTACGTCAAGACATCAACCAGGAAGGCACGAGGTAGGGGCGCGCCTACCCCCCAGGCGCTCCCTCCACCCTCGTGGGCCCCACGTTGCTCCACCGACGTACTTCTTCCTCCTATATACCTACGTACCCCCAAACTACCAGATACGGAGCCAAAAACCTAATTCCACCGCCGCAACCTTCTGTACCCGTGAGATCCCATCTTGGGGCCTTTTCCGGAGCTCCGCCAGAGGGGGCATCAATCACGGAGGGCTTCTACATCAACACCATAGCCTCTCCGATGATGTGTGAGTAGTTTACCTCAGACCTTCGGGTCCATAGTTATTAGCTAGATGGCTTCTTCTCTCTTTTTAGATCTCAATACAATGTTCTCCCCCTCTCTTGTGGAGATCTATTAGATGTAATCTTCTTTTGCGGTGTGTTTGTTGAGACCGATGAATTGTGGGTTTATGATCAAGTTTATCTATGAACAATATTTGAATCTTCTCTGAATTCTTTTATGTATGATTGGTTATCTTTGCAAGTCTCTTCGAATTATCAGTTTGGTTTGGCCTACTAGATTGATCTTTCTTGCAATGGGAGAAGTGCTTAGCTTTGGGTTCGATCTTGCGGTGTCCTTTCCCAGTGACAGCAGGGGCAGCAAGGCACGTATTGTATTGTTTCCATCGAGGATAAAAATATGGGGTTTATATCATATTGCATGAGTTTATCCCTCTACATCATGTCATCTTTCTTAATGCGTTACTCTGTTCTTTATGAACTTAATACTCTGGATGCATGCTGGATAGCGGTCGATGTGTGGAGTAATAGTAGTAGATGCAGGCAGGAGTCGGTCTACTTGTCTCGGACGTGATGCCTATATACATGATCATACCTAGATATTCTCATAACTATGCTCAATTCTGTCAATTGCTCAACAGTAATTTGTTCACCCACCGTAATACTTATGCTCTCGAGAGAAGCCACTAGTGAAACCTATGGCCCCCGGGTCTATTTTCCATCATATTAATCTTCCAACACTTAGCTATTTTTATTGCCTTTATTTTTTACTTTGCATCTTTATCATAAAAATACCAAAAATCTTATCTTATCATATCTATCATATCTCACTTTCGTAAGTGACCGTGAAGGGATTGACAACCCCTTTATTGCGTTGGTTGCGAGGATTTTATTTGTTTGTGTAGGTGCGAGGGACTCGTGCGTGGCCTCCTACTGGATTGATACCTTGGTTCTCAAAAACTGAGGGAAATACTTACACTGCTTTACTGCATCACCCTTTCCTCTTCAAGGGAAAACCAACGCAGTGCTCAAGAGGTAGCAAGGAAGTCCGTCCATGATGATATTTTCCAAGGCCCGTTATCTGTAAATTTTATTCGTCAATAGATTCATCTCTGAACGGGAAGAAATTGGTCAATAAATACCTAGAGGCATGTTTCATCAACAACTAACATGGCCACTACTGGAAAAGGGAGGACTCCTCCCATGGGATTTGCAAAAATCCAGGTTGATGCCGGCATTGCTAGATCAGGGTTGGGGCCCAGCGGCTGCAGTTTGTCGAGATTATTTTATAAATTACCTAGGATCATCTACATTTGTAGTGAACGGTGATCTGGGCGTGGTCTCGCTCGAAGTAATCGCTTGGCGTGAGGCCTTGTGTTTAGCTGATGATCTATATTGTTGAGGAATTTTATGGTTGCAACTAATTGTAAGCAAGCGGACAATGACATAGCTATCAGCAGTTCTAGACGGTATGGCATGATGATCAACGAAATTAAACCGAGGGCTGCGGAGTTCAACTGTAGTTGTAGTTTCGAAGGGCAAGCTTCAAATGGCGGGGCTCATAGTTTAGCTAGGTTTTCTCATTATCTTGATTGGGGCCGCTATGTCGCTAGGTCAACCCCACGATCCCATTTGTATACACCCCTCTGATAACTATTGATGAACAAACCTCGGCAATTCTAAAATAAATATGGAATAATCTCAGAAATATATATTAAATATGTATCCAATGCACTCAAAAAAGAATACGCTATAGCGTGAGTAGTTCAAAAGGAGGATTACAACGAAAAATAGCGATTATGGGTTGACCCGAGGAGGGAGAGATGAGGACTGGTTAGCAAGGTTCATCAAGCTCGCACGAGGAGCTCAAAGGGTAATGAATGTTGTGTTGGGCTTATAAACATGTTTGGTTGAAGTTATGGTTCCTCAACTTGACACTCATCATGGTGGAAATGGGTAGAGGAGATTGAGGAGGGGGAAATGAATTTTAAGAAATACCACATTAAGCTTAACAAATAATTATGTTTTCAACGTATCAGCTAGAACAGAGATATCTAGATTGTCCGGCTACTCTGACGATGATAACCCACAAGGCCACAACCAACCATGGTGGGCAAAAACCATCGTGGTTCTATGAAGGGAGTGACAACGTTGAGCCACCCTACCGAGCCTCCCCTCCCTCGCGTGCTGGGGTGAACGGTGGGAGGGGGGAGCTTCTTAGGAGTGAGCGAGAGGAAAGATAATGAAATAAAGGATAAGATGCACCGCTACATGAGAACTAACTGCCGTGCTAGAGAGATGTAAAGCTCTTTCAGGCGACAAGCAACTAGAATGAGGCACAAGCATGCGTACGTGGTGTCCTGGACGAGGGGGTCATCGCCATGTTGGTTCCCGGCTGGGAGGACTGGGATATGACCCCTAGGGCAGTTCTGTTATGGGTCACTCTGGATGCCCTGTAGGGAATTACATGAAGATTTCGGTAGACTTGGAGCACCATCCGGAGATACCAAAGGTGCGGAGGACTATACCTCCACCGACATAGCCCTAGGCCCCCAGTTTGTTATATAAGTTGGGGGTCAGGCTTGTCTTAGACCATATTCAATCTATTGTACTCTACCCCGTACACAACACACCCCAACGCAATAAAACACAAGCATGACGTAGGGTATTATCTCCTCTGGAGAGCCTGCACCTGTGTAGACCTTGCCTCATGTTACCATCGTGCCAAGTCGCCTAATTAGGATACCTTACAAGGGGATCTGACGGATTTAGCTTTGACAGAAAGTAAACGTGATGATGTGGCAATCAGGTAGAGTGTATGTGATGGTGCACCCAAGTGTCTACTCGCCGAATAATGCGGCCATCTTGAAGTACCCCTTTCAAAACATGATGCGGGTGGACCAAATGGGCAATAGATTGACCACAATCTTCATATCCTCTACCCCTTGTCAACGTTCTTCTTCTTGATTGGAGCGGTGAAAATGTTTTTTTAATTTTACACAAAAAGAGAGCTGAAAAATGCCATGCGTGTGCACACTCCTTCATTCTGTGGGTGCATGCATGCCCTCTCCCAGCGCCTCCCACGTGCGTGCTCCCCCCTTTAAACAACTCAAGGCCTTCCATGATGCGGAAAAGCACGCCGCAACAACCTTGCACAGTGCACTCCCATGATTGTCGGTTGATCGTGGGTGCATTTGACCATGGAGGAGCGACTCCGTGCTCGAAGGTCCATGTGATCTCGTTACCAATAAACTCATGTACACACTTTTCCCAAAAATCTTGATAATATCTATACATATACATTGATTGATTGATAGTTGTGTGTCATGGTAGATTGGTGCCCAAATTTGCTTATTTGTAATCTGTAAAAAAAGAGAAGGGCAACAAACACAATTCCAGTACAATGCACATATTGATTCGCAAATACTCCCTCCGTCCGAAAATACTTGTCGGAGGAATGGATGTATCTAGACGTATTTTAGTTCTAACGGAGGGAGTACAATATATGTTTTGACACAAAGATTCAACACCACTCATATGTTTACTCAATGTATTTTCCCACGATTTCTAGAAGCGTGTAAATATATTTTTTATTGAACTTTCTTCGGCACACCCTCCTAGAAAAGTTGATGGATTTCAATGCAGATTAAATGTGAAGATTAGATAGGTACCCTTAAATAAATAAGATAACATAGTCATTTGTATCTAAATCAATCTAGCAGGCTAAGGCTCCGTTTGGAAGCAATGTTTTTGTAAAACTTCAGTATTCCGATACTACAGTTTTTTATACCAATGACAATGAATACTGTAGTTTATGAAAACAACAGTTTTTTAAAGTATTGTGGAAACAATGGCATGTTTGGCGATCAAAGTATACATCGTTGTAATAGGCCACCACAAAGACAAGGCTTTTGTTGCGTTTCTCAGTTTTTTAAAAAGAGTTCCCAACCACTTTTTTTAATACTGCAAAAATACTACAATTTTGTGGATACTGTAGTTTATAATACTACAATTTTAACTAGAGCAAAACACCTCAAAGTATTTAAAACCATAGTATTTTAAAATACTGTAGTATTGTTGAAATACTTTAAAAATACTTTGCAACCAAACACAGCCTAATATGATAATCGCCTTTTTAGAGTAACTTTAAAATTCATGCAAATTTTTAAGAGGTGCACCGAAGGAAAAAAACTTTTTTATTTTTAATAGAAGGATCATTGGGCACGGGGGAGAAAATGCACTCCACTCGTAGATATCAAGGAAAAAGCCTTAAAAAAAGATATCAAGGAAAAAGCCTTAAAAAAATATAAGGAAAAAAAATTCCAGTCCACTCCATCTGTCGCGTCAAAATCACAGTCCGGCCACTTTCCCCACCGCACAACCCTCGTGCGACTGCTCTTGACTGGAGTCAAGCCTCGAGTGCTGACCCGTCGTCGTCTTCTCCGCCTGTCCGCAAGCCCGTGTGGACTCGCCATGGAGGAGGCAACGGAGCCTCACCACCCGGTCCTGCAGGGGGTTCTAGACGGCAACCTCCGCCTCCTCAAAGGTACTAGCAACAACCAGCCCTTACTACTGCTCCTGCCCCTCCTGTCCGTAGTCCGTACCCTTAGGGTTCCTCTCCTCATTCGGCTCGATCATCATCTGCCCAGAGATGGCGGGCGTCGTGGCGGACGACGGCATCTGGTCGCGCGCGCTGGTTCTGGCGGCCATGGAGGGGCGGCTGGACGTCTGCCGGTGCCTCGTCGAGGACCTCCGCGTCGACGTCAACCAGCGCACCTTCTCAGGTTCATTTGGTTCCCTTCTCTCCGCGTCAATTTCGCACCTCCTAGTACCTTGCTTCGGTCTATTGAGATGCCGAAAGCGCACGCTGCTGGCTGATCTAAACAGTAACTGATCAGGGGCCTTCTCTATGAATAAACCGTATTTGTTCAATGTAGGACCTTTATTTGTTTCCTGGCCTCCTGGTGTTTATTTATTTATTTATTTTGCAGGTGATACAGCTCTGGCATTTCTGCATCTTATGGGACAGCTGCTATCACAAAATATCTTCTAGATCGTGGCGCTGATCCAACTTTAGTTGGTGCCCTGTGGCCACCTCTTCATGGCGCTGCAATGAATGGTATCCCCTCTTCTAATCTCCGCAGCTCTCCGTTGCCCATGACGTTAGATTTTTATTTACTCCCTCCGTCTAGGTGTGTAAGTCATCTTACGAAAACCAAATAATCCCAAAACACTTAGACGCGGTACATTAACTCTCATCTCGTTTTTTGTTTTGTGACATCAACCAATAAGAGATGTGGGTCATGCATGCTTTAAATGATTTGAGACTACCAAACACGACATACATTGGTTAGTTCGTTGCATGCATTGTTATTAATTAGCAAAAACATATTAAGTTCTCTCGTTTCCCCTCCACCTTGGTCACGGTGCGCAACGTAAGATGACTTACACACCTAGACGGAGGGAGTACTAGTATTGACATCCACTGACGTTCAGACATATGTGATTTGGTCGGTGGAACAAACAAGAAACACCAAGTTTCTGTAGAACAACTTTGAGGATTGGAATCTATAATACCTAAATAATTCATCCCCACTAACCTATTTTTCTTGACATGCAAACTATCCACCTCAGCAGCCTTGCCACATCATCACTTACACTTTATTATTTTTGCCATGGAGCTCATCACGTCAGCATTGAATCATACTCCCTTCGTTCCTAAATATTTGTCTTTCTAAAGATTTCAAATGTACTACTACATACGGATATATATAGACATATTTTAGAGTATAGATTCAATTATTTCGTTTCGTATGTAGTCACTTGTTGAAATGTCTAAAAAACAAATATTTAGGAACGGAGTGAGTATGAATCAACTCTCTGGAAACGGAAGAGGCCTTTTTGGTCTTCTGTAACATAAGAGTCGGTGTACTAACCGATAAAAGAAGTCCGACGGAAGCCCAGCCCATCGCTCCATTACACCTCATGCATTTCCCACCGATAAAAAAGGGACCGATCTTTTCCCCATGCCTCACGATGTCGTTCTGTTTGGGCTTCTCTTACGGTTTCGCCGCCGGCCTCCCCAAGCCGGTAGTAGACCCTCGACCCCGGGTGCTCCTCGCGGCGGCTGCACTGGACGACGCATCGGACGCGGCCATCCCCGTCGCAGCTCCAGTTCGTGCGGGATCCAGCAGCCGCTCCCTCATGCCTTTCCTAGGCCCTGTGTCATCCTCGCGGCAGCGGCATCGAACGCGGCAGGCGTTGCCATCCCCATCGCTGCACCAGTTCGTGCGACATCCAGCATACGCAGAGAACGCGGCGGACGTGGCCATCCCAGTTGTTGCCCCAGTTCGTGCGGGATCCAGCAGGATGACCTCGGGAAGGATCAGGTCCATGGCCGTATTCATGTTCTACTGTCACTGCTGCAAGGACACTCGAGGTGCTAAGGCTCACGTCAATGAGGCAGATGGTGATGATGTAAGGAATCAGATCCAATTCTTAGGAGAAGTCATGCAGCCTCGAATTGTCTTTGGTCGCCGGCGGGCGTGGCCTCTCGCACTTTTGGACGGCTTCTTTGCCCTGCCGCCCGAGCTTCAGGTTGCACGCACGTCAGAAGCTGAGTTGCTCTGTTAGTCCTGTACCAGGGTCCGAGGATGGCATGTCAGCTACGGCAAGGAAGGAGGCAAGTTTCTCTCTACATTCATCCTCTGCAGGTCTATTCTTCTTTACAGTCTATATGATTGAATAGAATATATGCGCGATTTGTTATGGCCGACGTTGCAGGATAATTAAGTATTGTATTAATTTTGAGGTTCTCTTCTACTATATGTTTTGTTTACCATTACATGCAGTCTGAAACTCTGAATGTTATGCTTACAACAGGTTCTTGGTACTACTGTCTTCGAACATTTTCAAGCTTAAGAAATGGCAAACTAAAGTTTATCAGTGCAACGGACAAGCTGGGAAACTTTATGATGCTATCACCAATTCATTTTGAGCATACATATATAGTAGTTTTTTATTCTTGGTGATCAAAATGCGGATGACTTAAGGTACCAAGTGATGTTCTAAACTATTTTGCACTTACCTATGTTCTTTTACATACATATGCTCATTTTCTACTCATGTTCATATAGCAAAATCTCATCAAAACATTTGCGAGCAATTCCCGCAGCAACGCGCGGGGTATCATCTAGTATAAAGCAATTTGCTTTCCAGTACTCTGTTACTAAGTGTTATTAATCTGGCCTTGTTTGCTCATAAATTCATGTTTTTTTTTGCTACTGCCTATATTTGGATTGAAAACCAACGAGAAGTCAAATATTCTAAACCATACTGCATTTGGAAATTTGGTCCGGGACATGATCATTGGAACTGGTGGTTATCACATTTGAAGGCTTCTACATTTATTTTTACCTTTTGCAAAATAAGCTTATCTTGCTGAATTTTCTACAAACTTTATTTCTAGGAGAATGTGAAATACTAGAACTGCTGCTTTCAGCTGGAATTGATGTGGATTGTTTCGATTCTGTGTACAGGACCCCATTGCATGCTGCCGCTGCTGTTGGTCAAGGTGGCGCGGTGAATATTTTGTTGGAGCATCATGCAGATGTAAGTCACCACTTTCTCGGGGTTCTCTCCTTGGCCGCGCAAAAGGAAATCCTAGGCCCTAAGCGACTGTGTCTCCAGTCCGTAACTATCATGCATTGGAATGAGAAATGGTAATATTGCGGTCCGTCAGTACTTGCACTCTACCTAAACCAAAAGAGTTTATGTTGGCACAAAGCAAAACATTTATACAATGTTTGACCATAAGCAATTCTCTTGAAAGTGAAACATGCTCATTTCCTCAGAATTGCTGTAAATACATGTCTATTTTCTATAGATAAATCAAGAATCCTTGCTTGTTTTCCATTGATAAATGCCAATATATGTAACACACAATAGGCTTATTTTATTTCCTCTCTACTCTGTTTTTTGCAAGTGAAGAAATTGATATTTTTACCTTCCACAGCCTAATCAGATTCTCAACCTTCATAGCACCCCGCTAAATCTGTCCATACTTTCCAAATCGCTGGAATGTGTGAAGCTACTCATTAAAGTCAGTAATCTTTCTTCATTTATGGAGCTTCCTTTAGTGCAGTCTATAGATCCAGCTTCATTTCTTGGCGCGTACATTTTCTGCAGATGACATCTCAAGCATTTACTCAAATGAAACTATGATTTATTTACACAGGCTGGTGCTGATGTGAATAAAATTGACCATAGTGGTTATACTTACCTGATGGTAGCTGCGGACATTGGCTTACCTGGTATCATGAAGTGCTTACTAGATGCTGGTGCTAACCCCGATATTCCTGATCCAGTGAGTCACTGAGTCTTATATTGTTTCCTCCTCCTCTGCCTTCGTGATCTACTTTTAATGCATATTCTTTGTTGGTATTTGGCTGAATGTTTTTGCCTCAGTGGGGACATGTTAGGTTCTAGGTAGAGGCAAAATGAACGTAGACCCACATGTTTACCGTGTAGTGAGCACATCACCATTATAATGTTTTGCACTGCTATGGTCAGTAGAGATCTGCTGCAGTTCTTCTAGGTGTTGAACTTTCCATTTGCTGCCCATGGAAGACTGGCATAGGGCTCTCTGCTCTTTGTTTTTGCAGGAATCCTTAGTAATCACCATCGTGTATAATTATCTCTTTGCGGAGTGCCTTGCAGAATTTTCATATTTTTTTTATTTTTCAATCGAGAAATTCTCCAGCTTCATTGCCTTGTCAACTAGACACATAATGCTAATTTTTGCAAAGACTTCAATGTATGTTGTTGTGTTGATGGCATATTCTTTGTATTCTGTTTTGACAAATTAATGCAATCTAAAAAAACACATTTGTGTGAGCTTTGGATTATTATTTTTCTATTTTTACAGGAGTTAACCTTACCTACATTTTCTGAATTTAGTGGAGAAGTATGGACAACACTGTTCCGTCATTTGTCCTTGCATTTTGATTTACTCAAAGCCCATCTAGCCATTTGGTTGATATTGTAGACTTTGAATCGTAACTATTAATGTTGAAATTCTTTGCTAGCACACTGGATATTCTATTTAATGATAATGAAACATGAAATCAACCATCTCATTTACTCTTTGCAGTTTGGTACAACTGCAATTGAAATTGCTGCCCTCGGAGGCAGAAGGGATATGGTTGAGATGTTATTTCCTTTAGCTTCTACCATTTCAACGTTGCCGGATTGGAGTGTTGATGGAATTATTTGTCATGTGAAATCATGTGGTTTGAAGCCGAAGGTATGTAGTTCCTTCTACAGTCACTTACAGTTCCATAATACTCAAATATTTGAGCAACAAGTAATTTTGGACGGAGGGAGTATTATGTTTCGGTCTTATATGACTTTGCTATTAGCCGGCGTGTTTTTGTGTGCGTTTGTTGGTGTTGGCTGTGTGCATCCTAGCTATGCAGAGGCTGGGTGTGTGCTCTTTGGGTTTGTATCCTCTTGATGCTCCTTTTTGAGCTAATAAAATCCACTATTTGTCGAAAATTAGTCTTCCATTCTTCTGCTGCTGTGCTCATGCAGTAATGCGTTCTAATCCTCTATATCTAAATAGCAAGCCTCCTAACTCATTTCTCTCAACATACAAACATGCCACCTCATCATGCAACATGCATGAGAATAGGTCCGCCTCAACATGCAACCATGCATAGAAAAAAGCCCGCTTTAACATGCAAATTTGCATGAGAATTTAATATTTTTTTTGCAATTACTCCCTCCGGTCCTTTTTAGTCCGCATATAAGATTTGTCTGAAGTCAAACCTCGTAAAGTTTGACCAACTTTAAAAAAACATTAACATTCACATTGTGAAATGGATATCACTAGATGCGTCATGAGTTAAATTTTCATATTGTACAACATTATCATGGTAGATGCTGATATTTTTTCATATAAATATGGTCAAACTTTATGAATTTTGACTTTAGACAAATCTTATATGCAGAGTAAAAAGGACCAGAGGGAGTATAAAATAATCAAACACAATAAGTTATATGTATTTTTTTTTTGTTTTAGTTCCCATACAACCAAATCTCATTGAAACATATTGCAAAACATTCATGCAACAACATGCAGGTATCATCTAGTGATATATATTCATAATAAAGGAAAAATGTTATGGATAAGCGCCCCAGGTTTGAGGATGTTTTGATGTCATCGCTAGGGACTAAGATTCCAAGTGAAGCTTCTTTTCGCTGTTTGTTCTGTATATATGTCTTGACCAAAAATATTTTTTGATCAGGATATACATCTATGTGTAAAGAAAAGAGCTGAACTGCAATTGCAAGCTACAGAGGCTTTAAGAGAAAGGAATATATGATAGCGGCAGAGCTATATACTTGTGTAAGTCAGTGAGCCTAGATGATTATGATAGTTACGGTTTCAATTATACACATGCTTGCAATTGCTGAAATGTATGCAAGAAAAGTAATAACCATTCTTGCTATGTACTTCACATTTTGAAGAGCCCAAAAAGGTTCAATCCTAGTCAACTGTTCAGTGAAACAAAGCGCAGATTTGCATGGACTCTAGCTGCATGCTCTAGCAGTTGTTTTGCGTGTCTGTCCTCAAAATATGGTTTGGATTGTGCTCACAGTTGCTATTATCATCCAGTTATATTAGCAGCTACACCTGATCTCCTTCTTTAGTATATGTTCTAATCTTTATGCATAAACCACTTACCCAAACTTCCAGTCAGTCGGAATAGCTAGTGGCTGATGATATTTTTTGAATACTTGTAAAAAAATTGGAGCTTCATGCAAAATGATAATAAAGTAACATGTATGTGGTTTTGTGGTCTTCCAGTAACTTGCGATCTCGCACACACACACACACACACACACACACACACACACACACACACACACACACACACACACACACACACACATATATATATATATGGTATTTCTTTATTAAAAATAACTTAATGGAAGGTGACCATGGCAGATTACTTACCTATATAAAAACCTGCGTATATTTTAGTAAGAGAAATCATGTGGCATGTGCACATCCAAAAAGGTATTCAAAATTCTGAAAGTGTATATTTAATTTGTAAGAAAATCAGTATATTTTTCCATGTATCTTTCGTGAAAATTCTGTAAAAAATATTGTATTTGATTTCATGAAAATGAACGGTTTCTCTCTGACTCGATCTGGATTATTGGCAATGTTGGGGTGTTAATGAAAATGTTGCTACTGTGTTATCTGTTATGTTAACTCCCTTGTAGTAATAAAATCTGCATGTGATTGGTCTACTGTAGGCAATGAATTTTGAGCCAAGTGCAGAAGATCTTGCAATCCTCCTAGCAAATAGGAGTTTCTGTCTGCTGCGCTCGGGAAGAGGAAAAGACGCTCTCTCCGATGCTACTAGGTGCACAATGTTGCGACCTCGCTGGCCCAAAGGTTACTATCGACTAGGGGCAGCCTTAATGTTTCTAGAGGTAAAATGAGCAAATTAATTGCGATCATTTTCTTTTTTGACCATGAAATTGATCATCCTCTGGTGTCTACTCATAGGACTATGAAGACGCGTCTCGGGCGTTTGCGGATGGCTTGGAACTGGATCCTGCAAATGCTGTCATTGCAAATGCTCTAAGGTAAGAATTTTTTTTGAAGCTCTATGGTAATTGTTGCATGTGTTCATGTTGCAAGGAATCCTGTGCAGCCCGACCTGCTTGATCACTTTGATAAATTGATAAACTGTTTCTGTATCTTGATATGCCTTTGTTATGACCAATCTCTGGAAAACGAGCCGTATAGATGTCTCACCCTCACATTGCTTACCCCCGAAACATTTTTCGTTGCAGGGAAGCCCAAGAGGCAGTGAAGAACCCTCCTTGCACCGGAGAGCTGGGGTGCCTTAGCCCACTTGGGATCAGACGTTCCTGGTGAAGTTGAGGCTCTCTTCTGTTGCTATCTCCAGGGTATGCATGCCTGTTATTCTCTTTTGGAGCCGTCCCAAGAATGCAAATGTCTTGTGCTATTGTGGACTTCATGGGGTACTGACTGATGGTGTGGTGTAAATATGGCTGAATGCACTCGATCTGTAGTACTAGTATTTTTTTTTTGCGAACACGCAAAAGACTTGCGTGTCGATATATTAGAGCGAGAAGGATTTACAAGGTGTTACAGACCCCACAACGGGGTTGGGAGAACGGCAGTGCACTAGTGGTAACAACTAGGTGCCTTCTATCCCACTTAATCATTTATCTCAAGAAGGATTGCAACCCCACAGCGCCAGCTTTACTCCATAAGTCGGCTTCAGCCACAATGCCGGTGCACACGTGCGCGGCCGTGCCCAGCGAGTTGTCAAATGTCCGGGCGTTGCGCTCGATCCATAGGCTCCACACGATGAGGAGCACGATGCTGTCGAAACCTTTGCGTGCCAGTTTTGAGAGTCGGCGACGAGCGTCAGGCCACCATTCCTGCAGGGCGTCCATTTGCGGCGTCCTGTGAACTACTAGGTTGCAGCGCGGAAGTATGGCCGTCCAAACCTCGCGCGAGAACGAGCATCCCACTGCAATGTGGTCCGCCGTTTCCTGGGCGTTTGAACACAAAGCGCAGGTACCGTTCGCGGATAGTCCATGGCGATGTCGTCGGTCGGCAGTCCATAGCCGATCCTGTATCGTTAGCCAAGCGTTCATCTTGCACTTGGCCGGTGCCCAGGACTTCCATATTAGGTGGCGCAAGGTAATCTCTCCAATCCAATGAAGTAGGCATGGTAAGCAGTGGATGCAGAGTAGACTCCATCGCTCGTCCACTTCCAGACCTGACGATCCGGACTGTCCTCTGTCAACGCAACTCCCTGCAGCCGATTCAGGAGGTCGATGCACTCAGCGAGAAGGTGAGCACGCCAACGACGTCGCGTACCCAGCCATGTCCAATGAGGGCCTGGCGCACCGTAGTCGTGTCTCACCTTGATGGGTCCGTGGCCGCGAGCAGCCGCGGGGCAAAGGAGCCAATGTCCTGTCGGTCGAGCCATCGATCACGCCAGAATTTGGCGACTTCGCCATTGCCGATGTTAACCGTCGTGGACGCATGGAGTAGGGACTCGATCGGCTCTTCGCGAGTGACTCAATCGGGCGACAGATTCTGTCCCAAGCCACAAGGCACTGGCCCCCGTTCACTGAGTCGGACCCGGCCCAGAGGAAAGCCCGAATCTTTTGCTCGAAAGTCTTCATGAACCATGATGGGAGCTCCATGGCGATCGAGTGGAAGGCCGGATTGCTGCCAGAACCACTTTGACAAGTACCAAACGGCCAGTGCGATACATCAGGCGCGCCTTCCATGTGGGTATGCGATTGAGGATCTTGTCGAGGACTGGTTGCAGCGCTGCCTTTGACGGGAGCTTGTAGGATAAGGGGAGCCCCAGGTATCGGCACGGGAAGTGGGCGACCTGGCACGGGAAGGCATCACTGATGACCTGGAGATGTTGCGGCTCGCAACGAATCGGCGACACAGAGCACTTGCCGTAGTTGGTGACCATGTCCGAGGCCCCTGCGAACGCATCAAGAATGGCCCGCGTGGTGCCCAGGTCGTTGGCTGATGGCCTTAGGAACACACTGCGACATCGTTCGCGTAGAGCGATGCGCGGTGACGGATCGTCGGACAGGGGAGTGGCGCCAGCATCCCCTCTTAGTCCCCCTTTCACTGTTGACAAAATGTCGGACTGGTTGGTTATATCGTGCGTGAACCATTGCCCTCTCTACCTGTGAAATTCACTTATCTTCCATTCCCAGATATCACTTGGGGAGATATGCATCTGCCGGTGTGTAGTACGTACATTAGAATGCCGCAGAGAACGGAAAGACGGTGCATATATACATACACATACCTATCGAGGACCGAGGGAGGATTCTAGGCGAATTCAGCACATCTATTGCCATTGCATATTGCCGAGTGGTGAATTCAACCAGACAAGCTCCATATTAGATGCTTTCATGAGTGTCTTAGTTTCTATCGTGTTATTGCTCTTCGAGCCTACCTTGTAACATGTTGCAGTGTACCTTTGTAAGGACCTGTATCCGTATTAGTTTAAAGTTAGACGCTCCTTGTACCTATTTTCTAGAAAAATTAGTAGAACCAAAGTTAAATTAGGGCCTAATTAGTGGCATAAGAAGCGACGTTCGGCGAACCTGAGGAGTAGTGTAGGGTGACATGTAACAAGGTGGTAGTCTTGGCACGTAATTAATTAATATTTAATGGACAAATTAATTAATATATAATGAAAACCATTTGTGAGGAAAGATACATGAATGCTTCAATGGGCGGGCTATTTTGAGCTAACGCGTAGAGGTAGCCCACACGGTCGATTCTTACCAAGATGTACTTCCCACTTTTAGAATGGAACACATGATCCATACTTTTTTTTAGGGAAACTTTCATAAAATGCATGTATCAAAATTCAGAAAAAAATGTGGCAATTTTTAGAATTTTCAGCACTTGGATGTTCAAAATGAACTTTAAAAAACAATTTTAATATTAAAAAAAATTAAAGTTGAGATTTTTTGAAACTTGAACTTTCAAAATTTTGACTTTTGACCTTTCATTTTTTTGAACTTTACACATGAAAAGGGAAAAGCTGGAAAATGCCACGTAGATGGGCCGGAACCGTGTGTGCAGCCAACTGTTCCCGCACGTGCTTGCGTACCCCCCCCCCCCCCCCCCCCCCACTGTCGCGTACGACAACGGCTTCCTGCGCCCCCACCATGACGAGTGTGCCAAAAAGCGCGTCCGAATAACGCTATCCAGTGCGCTCTGATGCTTGCGTGGGGTTGCATTTAAATGTGGAGGAGTGGTTTCGTTCTCGAAGGTTCACCTAGTCAAGTTACCAAAAGAAACTCATTTACACACTTTTTCCAAAAAAACATGACAATATTTCTACACATACATTGATTTTGTGCTAACATATTCCAGGTATAGCCCACGCGGTTGATTCTTACAAAGGTGCACTTTCCACTTTTTGAATGGCGCACAAGATCCATACTTTTCTTTAGGGCAACTTTCATAAAAGCGTTTATCAAAATTCAGAAAAATTTGTGGCAATTTTAAGAATTTTGAACATTTGGATATTCAAAATGAACTTAAAAAGAATTTGAATGTTAAAAAAATTATCAAAGTTGAGATTTTTCAAAACTTGAACTTTCAAAAATCCGACTTGTGATATTTTTTAGCTTCCATTTTTTTAACTTTACATAAGAAAAGGGAAAGCTGGAAAATGCTACACGGGTAGGCCCCCCTCTTGATCTGGCACTGTGTGTGTAGCCAAATGTTGCCGCACGTGCATGTGTGCCCCCTCCCCATCCCACACCCGCGTACGACGACGGCTTCCGGCGCCTTCCACGTTCTTGACCCCCACCATGACGAGTGTACCGCAAAAAAAGTGCGTCCGAACAACCCTACCCAGTGTGCTTCCATGCTTGATTGAGGCTGCGTGGAGGAGTGGTTTCGTTCTCGCAGATTCACGTGGCCAAATTACCAAAAGAACTTCCAAAAAAACATAACAATACTTCTACATATAGGTTGCTTTTGTGCTACCACGTGCTGGGTAGCCCGCATGGTCGATTCTTACGAAGGTGTACTTTCCACTTTTTGAATGGCGCACATGATCTATACTTTTCTTTGGGGACACTTTCATAAAATGCATGTATCAAAATTCAGGAAATTTTGTTTTAGATTTTTGAACATTTGAATATTCAAAATGAATAAAAAGGTCTTTGATGTTAAAAAATTGAAGTTGAGATTTTTTTGAAACTTGAAAAAATTCCGACTTGTGATATATTTTAACTTCCATTTTTGTACTTTACACAAGAAAAGGGAAAGTTGGAAAATGCCACGCAGGTAGGCCCCACCTCTTCATCCGGTACCGCGTGTGTAGCCAACTGCTGCCGGACGTGCTTGCGTGCCCCCTCCCCTCACCACTCCCGCATACGACGACGACGACTTCCTGCGCCTTCCACATTCCTGGCCCCCACCATGACGAGTGTGCCGCAAAAAAATGTGCGTCCAAATAAACCTATCTATTGCGCTCGCATGCTTGACTGGGGCTGCATTAAACTGTTGAGGAGCGGTTTCATTCACGAAGTTTCACATGGTCAAGTTACCAAAAAACTTCATTTACACACTTTTTCCAAAAAACATGACAATATTTCTACATATACATTGATTTTGTGCTAACATGTGCGAAGTAGCCCACTTGGTCGATTCTTACAAAGGTGTACTTTCCACCTTTTGAATGGCGCACAAGATCCATACTTTTCTTTGCGGCAACTTTCATAAAATGCATGTATCGAATTTCAAAAAGTTTTGTGGCAATTTTAATAATTGAGAACATTTTGGTATTCAAAATGAACTTTAAAAAACATTTTAAATGTTAAAAAAATAAAGTTGAGATTTTTCAAAACTTGAACTTTCTAAATCCGACTTGTGATATTTTTTAACTTTCATTTTCTGAACTTAACACAAGAAAAAGGAAAGCCGGAAAGTACTACGTGAGTAGGACCCCCTCTTGATCCGGTACTGTATGTGTAGCCAATTGTTGCCACACGTGCTCGCGTGCCCCTCCCCATCCCACTCCCGCATACGACGACTGCTTCCGGCGCCTTCCACGTTCCTGGTCCCCATCATGACGAGTGTGCCGAAAAAAGTGCATCCAAAAAACCCTACCAAGTGTGCTCCCATTCTTGACTGAGGGTGTGTGGAGGAGCGGTTTCGTTCTCGAAGGTTCACGTGGCCGAATTACCAACAAAATTTAGTTTACACACTTTTTCCAAAAAAAACATTACAATATTTCTACGTATACATTGATTTTGTGCTACCACGTGTCGGGTTGCCCTCACGGTCGATTCTTACCAAGATGTACTTTCCACTTTTTGAATGGCGCACATGATCCATACTTTTCTTTGGGGACACTTTCATAAGATGCTAGTATCAAAATTCAGAATTTCTTATTTAGATTTTTGAGCATTTGAATATTCAAAATGAACTTTAAAAACGTTTTTAATGTTAATAAAAACTAAAGTTGAGATTTTTTAAAACTTGAAAAAATCCGGACTTGTGATTTTGTTTAACTTTCATTTTTTGTACTTTACACAAGAAAAGAGAAAGTTGGGAAATGCCACATGGGAAGGCCCCACCTCTTCTTCCGGTACCGCGTGTGTAGCGAACTGTTGCTGCACATGCTTGCATGCCCCCTCCCTCACCACTCTCGCGTACGATGATGGCTTCCCGCGCCTTCCACGTTCCTGGCTCCACCATGACGAGTGTGCCGCAAAATAAGCACATCCAAATAACCCTATCTAGTGCACTCCCATGCTTGACTGGGGCTGCATTAAACTGTGGAGGGCAGTTTCATTCTCGAAGTTTCACGTGGTCAAGTTACCAAAAAAACTCATTTACACACTTTTTCCGAAAAATAACATGACAATATTTCTACATATACATTGATTTTGTGCTAACATGTGCCAGGTAGCCCGCGTGATCGATTCTTACAACGCACAAGATCCATACTTTTCTTTAGGGCAACTTTCATAAAATGCATGTATCGAAATTCAGAAAGTTTTGTGGCAATTTAAAGAATTTTGAACATTTGGATATTCAAAATGAACTTACAAAACATTTTAAATGTTAAAAAAATATATTAAAGTTCAGATTTTTCAAAATTTGAACTTTCAACAATCCGACTTGTGATATTTTTTAACTTCCATTTTTTGAACTTTACACAAGAAAAAGGAAAGCTGGAAATACTATGCGGGTAGGACCCCCCTCTTGATCCGGTACTATGTGTGTAGCCAACTGTTGCCGCACGTGCTTGCGTGCCCCTCCCATCCCACTCCTGCGTACAACGACGACTTCCGGCCCCTTTGCTACTTGTGAGCTACCTTGTGATTTTCCCCGAAGAGGAGAGGGGACGCAGCACAATAAAGATAAGTATTTCCCTTAATCCCCTTGAACTTGTTTTTTCACGTTGCAATTAGTTTTAAAAATTCCAGAACTGGGCGCAATAGTTTTTGTTTTTTCATAGAATGAAGTCAACTATCAACCAAATCATTCCAAAGGCTTTACTTGGCACACACACTAAATTAAACATAAAAAGCAATCGTAATAGTAGCATAATTGTGTGAACACTCAAAAATAGAAAAGAAAACAAGAAAAATAAGATAACTCTTGGGTTGCCTCCCAACAAGCTCTATTGTTTTAAGCCCCTAGCTAGGCGTAATGCAAAGTTTCAAGTATTGTCATCCTTTGTTTCCAAATCCTTTTTTATCGAGTCATCCAAAAATTTCCTCATTAGTTCTCTACTCTCATGTTCTTCTTTTCTAGTGGAAGAACTTAAATATTGAAAGGGACTTTGCTCGGTAATTTTAACGTTTGTTACTTCAAACTCCGAATCATCACCATAGATATCCTCATATAGAACATGTATTTCATCATCAATATGATCTCTAGCTGTACACTCAAACCAATCATCACTAAACCCTTCATCAATCCCCTTAGTTATCCACCCAAATTTATCACAAGTATGGTGGTACAAAGTTTTAATAATTTCAGCATAAGGGACTCTTCTCCTAAGATTTTCACCATACGCAAAATAATCTTTAGATTCCAACCTACGTTTAGTGTCTTTGTCATGAAGAATTTCTCCTATAGGAGGATGCTCAAAATCTATCTTACAAAATGCAAAGATGTCATGAGCTTCCTGAATTATATAGTCAAATTCATGCATAAGGATAATAGTTGCAATTTTTTTAATTTTAGGATCATGGATATCGGGAAGTTCATATAATATCTTTTGTAAGGCCGGATGAATATGCAAAAAAAAATCTTTCTAACTTAACCAAAAGCATATCAATAGCATTCACATAGCAATTTGTTTTATCTAGAATAGATCCTTTAATTATTGGTATGACTCCCGTGCAATTAAAGAACTCTTGAATAATATCCTTCCCAATAATATTCCCGCTACCCACATGATATGTTTTAGTTTTCAAATTTGTGGGAGCTTTGTTTTCCGGAGGGTCATGATTAATATCAAAAAAAATTAAGTTTCTCCTAAGACATTCACTAGCACTATCTTCACTAGCTCTTTCAACAATAACCTTCTCAAACTTAGACATGATAGCAACTTAAAGAAAGCAAACGAGCAAACAAAAACATTTTTGTGTTTTTGTATATATTTTTATGATAAGTGGGTGAGATGAAAACAAGAGGCAAAGTCAAATAAAAAAGGAAAATAAAAAGTAGAGCAAGTAGATGATAGTTTGTGGGAAGGTACTTGATAGGTTTTGATGATGTCTCCCCATCAACAGCGCCAAAAATTCTTCCTGCTACTTGTGAGTTGCGTTGTGATTTTCCCCGAAGAGGAGAGGAGATGCAACACAGTAGAGATAAGTATTTCCCTCAGTGAGAACCAAGGTATCAATCCAGTAGGAGAATCACGCAAAGCCTCATGAACAACACCTGCACACACAAAAGCAAATACTTGCACCCAACGTGGGCAAGAGGGTTCTCAATCCCCTTGAACTCGTTACTTGCAAGGAGCAAATCTTGTATAGGTAGATGGATAAATTGCAAAACAAAATAAAAAGAGATAAAATTGGAGCAAGAATATTTTGGTTTTTATATGATTAAAGTAGACCCCGGGGCCATAGTTTTCACTAGAGCTTCTCTCTCGAACACATAACATACGGTGGGTGAACAAATTACTGTTGGGCAATTGATAGAAAAGCGCATAGTTATGACGACATTCAAGGCAATGATCATGTGTATAGGCATCACGTCCGAGACAAGTAGACCAACTCCTGCCTGCATCTACTACTATTACTCCACCAATCGACCGCTATCCAGCATGCATCTATGGTATTAAGTTCATGAAAAACAGAGTAACGCCTTAAGCAAGATGACATGATGTAGACAAAGTAAACCCAATCAATATGAATAAACCCCGTCGTTTTACCCTTAATGGCAACGATACTAATATGTGTCTTGTCCCCTTCTGTCATTGGGATATAGAGCACCAGAAGATTGAACCCATTACAAAGCACCTGTCCCACCGAAGATAAATCAATCTAGTCGGCCAAACCAAACGGATAGATCGGAGAGAAATATAAAGCTATAACAATCATGCATAATAAAGTTCAGAAAAGATTCCATTACTTATCATAAATATTCAGATCATAAACCCACAATTCATCGGATCCCAACAAACACACCGCAAAATAAGATTACATCAGATAGAACTCCAAGAACATTGAGGAGAACATTGTATTGAAGATCAAAGAGAGAGAAGAAGCCATCTAGCCACTAGCTATGGACCCGTAGGTCTGTGGTGAACTACTCACACATCATCAGAAGGCAGCAAGGATGATGTAGAAGCCCTCCGTGACCGATTCCCCCTTTGGCAGATTACCGGAAAAGGCCTCCAGATGTGATCACGGAAGAACAGAAACTTGGGGCGGTGGAAAAAGGGTTTTGGGTGACTCTCTGTTGGTTTCTCGATTTTAGAGAATTAATAGAGTTGGAATTAGGTCAGACGGGGCCACGGGGGGCCCACAAGGCAATAGGGGGCACACCCTGTTGCCTTGCCATCTATTCTCCTCCCTAAGCTTCTAGTTTCTCTCTTGTCCAGAAAAAAATCGTCAAAAAGTTTCGTAGCGTTTGGACTCCGTTTGTTACCGATTTCCTCGAAAAGCAAAAGCAAGCAGAAGACAATAACTAGCACTTGGCACTGGGTTAATAGGTTAGTCCCAAAAGTGATATAAAATTGCACAAAAGTTATAGAAAATATCCAAGATTGATACTATAATAGCATGAAACAATGTAAAATTATAGATGCGTTGGAGACGTATCTGCCTTCCATGTTCCTGGCCCCCACCATGACGAGTGTGCCGCGAAAAAAGTGCGTCCAACAACCCTACCAAGTGTGCTCCCATGCTTGACTGAGGGTGCATGGAGGAGCGGTTTCGTTCTCGAACGTTCACATGGCCAAATTACCAAAAAAAACTAATTTACACATTTTTTCCAAAAAACATGACAATATTTCTACATATACATTGATTTTTCTGTTACCACGTGTCGGGTAGCCCGCATGGTCGATTCTTACCAAGGTGTACTTTCCACTTTTTAAATGGCGCACATGATCCATACTTCTCTTTGGTAAACTTTCATAAAATGCATGTACCAAAATTTAGATTTTTAAAGTTTTTTTTGAACATTTGAATATTCAAAATGAACTTTAAAAACATTTTTAATGTTAAAAAAGTTAAAGTTGAGATTTTTTGAAACTTGAAAAAATTCCGACTTGTGATATTTTTTAACTTTCATTTTTTGTACTTTACACAAGAAAAGGGGAAGTTGGAAAATGCCATGCGGGTAGGCCCCACCTCTTCATCCGGTACCTCGTGTGTAGCCATCTATTGCTGCACGTGCTTGCGTGCCCCTCCCCCACCACTCCCGCGTATGACGACGGCTTCCTGCGCTTTCCACAGTCCCAACCCCCACCATGACGAGTGTGCCACAAAATAAGCGCATCCAAATAACCCTATCCAGTGCTCTCCCATGCTTGACTAGGGCTACATTAAACTGTGCAGGAGCGGTTTCATTCTCGAAGTTTCGCGTGGTCGAGTTACCAAAAAAAATCATTTACACACTTTTTCCAAAAACATATGACATTATTTCTACATATACATTGATTTTGTGCTAACATGTGCCAGGTAGCCCGTGCAATCGGTTCTTACAAAGGTGTACTATCTACTTTTTCAATGGTGCACAAGATCCATACTTCTCTTTAGTGCAACTTTGATAAAATGCATGCATCGAAATTCAGAAAGTTTTGTGGCAATTTTAAGAATTTTGAACATTTGGATATTTAAAAATGAACTTAAAAACAATTTAACTGTTAAAAATTCCAAGTTGAGATTTTTCAAAATTTGAACTTTCAAAAATCCGGCTTGCAATATTTTTCAACTTTAAATTTTTGAAATTTACACAAGAAAAAGGAAAGCTGGAAAATGCTACGCGGGTAGGACCCCTCTTGATCCGGTACTGTGTGTGTAGCCAACTGTTGCCGCACGTGCTTGCATGCCCCCTCCCCATCCCACTCCCGCGTATGACGATGGCTTCCGGTGCCTTCCACGTTCTTGGCCCCCAGCATGACGAGTGTGCCCCAACAAGAGCGCGGCCAAATAACACTATGTAGTGTGCTCCCATGCTTGACTGGGGCCACATTAAACTGTGGTGGAGCGGTTTCGTTCTCGAAGTTTCACGTGGTCAAGATACCAAAAAAACTCATTTACACACTTTTTCCAAAGAAAACATGACAGCATTTCTACATATACATTGATTTTGTGATAACATGTGCCAGGTAGCCCGCACGTTGATTCTTACAAAGGTGCACTTTCCACTTTTTGAATGGCACACAAGATCCATACTTTTCTTTAGGGCAACTTTCATAAAATGCATGTATCGAAATTCAGAAAGTTTTGTGGCAATTTTAAGAATTTTGAACATTTGGATATTCAAAATGAACTTAAAAAACATTTTAAATGCTAACAAATTAAAGTTGAGAATTTTCAAAACTTGAGCTTTCAAAAATTCGACTTGTGATATTTTTTAAGTTTCATCTTTTGAACTTTACACAAGAAAAAAGGAAAGCATGGAAATGCTCCATGGGTAGGCCCCTGTCTTGATCCGGTACTGTGTGTAGCCAATTGTTGCCACACGTTCTTGCATGTCCCCTCCCCATCCCACTTGTGACACCCTGGTTTTGAACCAGGTGAATATGCCTACCTCCGAGTGACACCCATGAAAGGAGTTAAGAGATTTCAGACTCGAGGAAAGCTTGCACCAAGATACATTTGCCCGTTCCCGGTCATGTCCAAGGTTGGTACAGTGGCATATCAACTGGAACTTCCTCCCAAGTTGTTGGAAGTACACGATGTCTTCCACGTATCACAGTTACGAAGGTGTATCTCACCGCTAGAGAAACAAACTGATGTGGCAGAAATAGAGCTTGCTAAGGATCCGACTTATGAAGAGAAACCATTCCGAATACTGGATGAGATGGAAATAGTCACCCGCAGCAAGTCAGTTAAGTTTTACAAGGTGCAGTGGGAACACCATACCGAGAATGAAGCTACCTGGGAAATAGAGGACTTTTTGAGGACAACATATCCTGAAATGTTTCCCGAGCAGCCGAATTTCGAGGACAAGATTCATCCTAAGGGGGGGGGGGAGGTTTGTGACACCCTGGTTTTGCTACTTTTCTTTCTCTGTAGTTTGTTGCAAATTTGGTTTGAATCCGAGTTTTTGAATTAACTCATTTGGACTTAGCACTTGGGCATTATTTTGATTTTCACCCAAGTGACTCCCCTCACTCCCAAAAACATCTCTTGCTCTCATATCTTTCAAAATAGTGCCATGGGAATATTTTTCTCAAAGGCAAAGTATTCATTTTCTATTTGAAATTGAATGATTTTCACTTCTGCTCGAAAGCAACCCCTATTGTTCTTGCTCCCAAAAATCTGAGAAAATTCCCAAATACTCTTTGGACCATGCCTCATCATCCTATGCAAAAATATTCCATGGTTATGAGGAGTATTTTTGTTGTAGAAAATCATTTCTATTCTGGTCAGAAATGGTACTTTGTGAAGGAAGTATATTTTTGACTGATCTCGTTGAGCTGAGATTTCTACAGCTTGATGACCTTCCTAACAAACCCTTAACCTCCAAGTTCCAGCTCCTAATTCATTCTAGATTTCACTCAAATGGCAGTAACAATTTCTGTCTAGAAACTTGCGAGGAAGCTCTAGTCATCTCCTGTCGACCTGGCTATGATCCATTACTTCAGAGTGACCCAACACGGACTAGACCCCAGACATGAATTCACAACTCAGGTGCACCGTGTTGCACCAGTGCACGCGGTGACCGCGTGAGTCCAGGGCGACTCGCATGAGTTCGGCGCGCTCTGCGCGTCGGCATTGCCACTGTCCAGCCCTTGCGTCCACCTCTGGCCATTCCAGCATGTCAATCAACATCGCCTACCTCGACTCGTCCCTCCTGACCTCTCCCTAGAGCCCCCCGACGCCGGCGACAGCCACTGCAGACACGGACACGGTGGAGCAGAGGGCACAGTTCACCCGAGTGACCATGTCGTCTCCCTACCGCGTCCTGTGCTTGTCTCCACCCCTCCACTGTGTTCGCATGATCGTCTATGACCCCTCCCATCAACCTGAGACCCTCTCGTCGCCTCTCACCGCTCCAGAACCCTCTCGGGCAATCTCGACCCCTGTCCCGCCTCCGCCTATATATAGAGCACTCCTCGAGCCTCTCTGGCCATCCCAAGCTCCTCCACTGACCTCTAATCATCTAATAGAGCACTGCGGCCAGGCCAGGTGGGCCTCTGGCCGCCGTTCTGCACCAGAGCTCGCCGCGGACCCCCCTCGGCGTTCTGCTTCCTCCGATGCTCTTCGACCTCTCCAAACCCCTCAGGCGTGCTCGTGGCTTCCTCCTGGTCGAGACAGTGCAGCTGGAGCTCTTCTACCTCGCCGGAACCGCAAAGACCGTCCCCTCCGCCGCCGCCTTTGGATAAGATCTCCGCGACGCCATCCGCCCACCTCCATCCATGCTGCTGGTACATACTGCTCCCCTCCGAGAGCCGTGTCCATCCATCCCTTCACCAGCGGCCGCCGTGGCCTCCTTGCCGGAGAACCACCGGTGACAGAGCTGTCGTCCCCTGTTTCTCTCTCTCTCTCTCTCTCTCTCTCTCTCTCTCTCTCTCTCTCTTCTAACCCTGACAGAGGGACCCACCCATCAGCCCCCCTCTCTCTCTCTCCCTGAAGCGGTATAAGTGGAGGCATAATCCCAAAATACGCCTTTGACGTCACCCCCTTCTGTTTATTCTAGAAATTCAATTTAAATCAGAAATTTGACCCAACTTTGACCAGCTATAACTTTTATTCTATAAGTCCAAATAGTTGATTCTTTTTGCATTGGTTTTGTCTTGAGCTCCTATTTCAGCATGCAAAATTTGAGAATTTTGCTTGCTGTAGATATTTTCTAGTGCATTAAAATGTGTTATGTGACATTTTCTTTATGCCATTTTAATTATTTTCAGAAGGAACTTTCTGGACCCTCCTCTGAACTAAGGCAAGCCATCACAAATATTTGCAAGAGTGACATTTCAATGACTATGATTTTCACTTGAATATGAACTCATATAATGCATATAGTTATTTAAAATAATTTCACTTGTGCTAGTTTCATGTTCATGCTATGCTTACTGTGTTTACAATAGTATGTGATTGTTTGGTTAAGTTTATGTAGTAGAGTTAATATGATCATGAGCATGTTTACGATGATATTGGTATTATGTTGAAATGGTGCATATGGCTATCCTTACATTTTTCATGGCATACTATGGCTCGGATAAACTTCATTTCAAGTTAAAACATGATGATAATTCAACTTGAACATGCTGCTGATCGAGTCATAGTGCCATGAATCAAGCTTCCCAAGTGCAACAACATTTGCCTTTATGGGAAGGCCCTTCCTCGGTCTGTTGTTATGCCTCTCGCCGGTGCCTCAAACTAGGGAAGGTTATGCGCTTGCGCTACCCTGGTCCGGTAGGCAGACATAGCCTTGTGTGCCCGTAGTTGTTTTGGTACCATTGTCCCCGTTTGGGACCGTTTTGTTTTGCCACGACAGTGGCTGTTGGATGTCCGGAGTGGCATTAGGGCCACCCATGACTTAGCCTAAAGGGGAGTTGGTCGGAGTGGCCGGGAGAGTGTCATGGCAATAGATTGGTTATGTCGAAACGTTGTTGGTCCACCCGAATGGGAGTTCGAGGCCATGGGTTTTGTGGTGTGGGTGCAATGTACTAACCTCTGCAAAGTGTGTTCACTCTATTGATAGCCGCGTCCTCAGTCATGGACACAGTTCATAGTAGGTCACACTATGGGTCAACACAAATAATTAACCTGCACACTAAAGTTATACTTGTAGCAGTGGGTATGATGGTTGAGCTGTCGAAACCACCGAGATGGTTTCTTGTGATCCGAAAGGTGATCACCGTGGTAAGATGGTGTTTGTGGTTACGAGGTAACCAATATGGTAAGCGGGTCCGAGAGGCCCTGATTTCAAGCACTTTCACTTCATGAGTAGCATGTTATGTTCTTGCATATAAACTGCTTAAATATCGTGTTATTGTTTGCCATTGTTGCATTATTTGTTGTGACCTTGCGAGTACATTCAAAGTACTCACCTGGCGTGTCATGCCAGTTTCAGGAGAAGCTGTACCAAAGTTGGAGTTGCATCATGCATCGCAGTCTAGGTCGTGTCCACATTAGTGTCCCTGTGATATGGAGTCCTACTACGTCGTCTTTCCGCTGCCGCGTAGCTGTATCTTGTGTTCGAGGCCCCCTTCATGTTCACTAAATAATGTACATATGTGCAGTAGCACCGTGTGTGCCGCTTGGCCTCGCTACCATCGAACCTATGTTCCCGCAAAGTATCAATAAAGTGGTTATCTTTCCGTACCAAGTTGTTGTGTGCTGCCAGAAGACATGATCTCTGGGCTGGCAATGCAAGGTGAAACGGTTGCTCTGATCCGGGGTGCCACAACACTTGGTATCAGAGCCACACTGACTGTAGGACACCCTAGACGGCCAATGCATTAGTTGAACGGTAGCTAGTCGTCTTGAGTGCTGGTAGTGTATGTTTGCACCTGGTTGTTGCATTGCATGCTTATAGCTTATTTTTATTGCTAACAGATTAATAGTTGTGAGTGTAGATGGCTCCAGTGCCGTACCCGTACCAGTCTGAGCCAGCACCTTACACCTCTCCGCATCTTCTTCGAAACATGTGGCGTCGACTCTACCCTGACGGCGACGACCCGGTGTACCAGATGTACCGGGAGCGACTGGCAGACTCAGTGTACGAGTACCACGCGGAGGTCACCATGCACAACAGCTCTATAACCGGCACCTACACTCGTTCTTCTAGGAGTGGTTTCGCTTATACACTAGATCAAGCAGTTCAGTTCGCTGCATTCGAGGCTCTCGTTGACCTACACTACAACGAGGTCCGGATGTAGACTCATCCAGGTTTCTACTTCTACCCATCCATGTTCGATAATGGATGTATTCACTTCCCTTCCATTGATCCGGCGTGCGACCGTTCATCCATCCACCTCTCTCGTTACATCACTGCTAGTTACCTTCTGCTTTTCGAGTTGCCCCGGGAGCTGACTCGTACTCGTGCAGCTCAGGTTGCCTCTAGATCTGCTTTTGTTCCATCCTCCATCGGGTTTACCCCACTTGTTCCTCCAGCTTCTATTCCGCCAGCTACTCCCGTTACCCCTCAGAGTAACTCAGGCACCTCGACGGTGACTCCCTACGAGTCTCCTGCCGAGTGGACTTTACTTCTCGCTACTCCCGCCGCCCCTATGCTTCAGTCTCACCCAGCACCTGCCCCTGAGGGAGAGCCCTTGAGGCAGTGTTGCCGTGTTTCCTTTAATTTGTAGGTTTCCGTTAATGTCGTCAGTTCAGGATCCGAGACTGAGTCAGGGGAGATCCCAGCAGGAGCTGAGGAGCACTAGTTCTTCAGGAGTAGACGAGGTTGTCATGATGCTTGGTTGTATGAGGGTAGTCGTACTTGTCATGCTATTTCCTTTCATGGATGAGTCTATGTATAATTATGTTGGAACCTTTTATTCGCCTTGGTTTCTCTTCGTCTTTCTTTTGGATTTGTCGCTTGCTTTTCTTACCCATTTATGGATGTTGCTCATCTCGATGCTTCGTATTGGGAAACATAAATAGGATGATAAGAGGAGGTAGCAGCAGCCATGTGAGTGACGATACTCCCGTTCGTCGCTCAGCCAGACAGGCAGGACATTCCCCCGAACCATATCAACCACCACCACCACCTCCACCGCATCCACATACCACAAAGCAGATTATGCGAATGTTCAAAGAAATAAGAAACCAGGATTTGCTTGAATTACTAAAGAGTGTACAGGCTATGGTGGGTCAGAATGGTAATCACTCCAAGAGGTTAGATTTTCAGAGGACTAAGCCACCCAGTTTCAACCAAGTTGTCGACCCTATGGAAGCCGACGATTGGCTGCTGACTATAGAGAAGAAGCTAGAGATTGCTCGCCCCGAAGAAATTGACAAGGTTCCATTCGCTACTCACTATCTCGAAGGAGCCGCTACTATATGGTGGGACAATACTAAAACCATGTGGCCTGCGGACGATGAAATCACTTGGGATAAATTCAAGGACAAGTTCCGCAGGTATCACATTCCCGCCGGTATCATGAAGGTCAAGCAGGGTGAATTTATAGCCATCACCCAAGGGAACCTGTCAGTAAGTGAATATTTAAACAAGTTCAATCACTTGGCTCGTTATTCTCTTTATGATGTGGCCACCGAAGAAAGGAAGATAGACCGATTCCTTGGAGGACTCAATCAGCACCTTCGATGCACAATCAGCACGCTCGACTTTCCAGACTTCAAGACTTTGGTGAACAAGGCTCTTAGCAGAAAGGGAACACAAGCCCGTCCATGATAACAAGTCAGCTTATGACAACCGCAAATGCAAGTTCGAGCCTAAAAAGGACGGACAGACATTTCAGAAGGCTCATACCTGGCAGTAACCTCAGTTTGAGTTCAAGCCAACATGGCAGCAGAATACCAACAAGACCGACAACCGAGTCAAGAATATTGTGGCCAACCCTGTACGGGAGGATTGTCAGCGTAACAACGCATGTTTCACTTGTGGACGGATCGGATACTATGCGATCGAGGCAGTGTCCCAAGAACGACAAGCCGAATGCACCGCTCAAGCCTCAAGTCAACAACATAGAATCCTTCCCCGCGCAGACGCTTATCCAAGGGCAAGTACATCATCTCTCCGTAGAAGAAGCCCAAGAAAACCCCGAAGTGGTCATTGGTATGTTCCCTATTAACAACACACCTGCAACAATTTTATTTGACTTTGGGGCTTCCCATTCTTTTATTTCTGTGGAGTTTCGTTGCCCAAAACTAGTTTTCTTGCTCTCTTCTTGAGAAATTCATGATGATACAATCACTGGTGCGCATCGGTTCTAAACAAACGGTTTTTAACCCCTTTCCGCGACGGCATTTGGAACCTCGCCAAGTGAGTGTGGGCGATAGGGGGGTCCTTCCCACATGACCTAAAAACCGTCGGGGATAGGCCCCCTACAGTGCTCCTACTCGTTTCTACTCGCATTGCCATCGCAGTCGGTATTTTGTGGTGCTACATTTATGATGCGCGGCCCATCACAAACGGTTCATCATTATAGAACGTGTCTGATCCGCGGCCCATCACAAATGGTTCACTGTTAAGAAGATTAGCTAATCGTCGTATGAGTGTCGAACAGGATTACGAAACGTCGGACCGTCGTAACATCATCGTACACGACAACTATTGCACACGCTATTCTGTGGTGCAATGTTTACGATGCATATTTCATCAGAAACAGGTCATGGTTGCGAATCGTGTACGATAAGGCAACTAACACAAATGTTTAGTTTGCCCGCACCGTTTGTGATATTGTCTGACATCACACACGCTTTGCAAATGGCAACTGTGTGCATGCTTGCACACGTTTCCTCTGTGTGAACCGTCTCGGATTATGGTGCATATCGCAAACGTTTGTGTTTTACCAACCATGTGTGCCGTAACAACCTGGAGAGCGTAATTTCACCGTAATTTATTTGCTGCTTTTTCAAATTGTACCGGATTTGAATTTGAATTTGAATGTATGCTACAGCTTTATTCATATCCATCAGGTTCAAACAACCAATGCATTATTTGATTCATAGGTACATATGTTCAAGAATTACATAAGAACCAAATAAAGAATGATGAACCACAGTTGTATACTTGTACTATTAAAGACGGTAAAGAAAGAGGCGAAATATATTCTGGTTGCTGAAGAAGGTGAAGCGGAATGCCCATATTGTGCCCTCCTCCATGCAGAAGGCACGCACGACTCTAGTCCAACCCCTTGTGATGGCCAACCGCCCATCCTTCACGGTCTTCATGAAAACATCTAGATAATCATCGTGTTCTGGTAGAAATACTTTAACCTTGGCATGCCCACCAATCATGTAGTTTGAGAGGTAATCTTGAGTAAACTGCTTTTGCAACCACTGCAAAGGAAAAAGATTCATACATTGTCATCTAACATAACTCATTATGGGCAGTAAAAAGAAGGCTTCAGAGTTCTTACTTACCATCCTGTAGTTCGTTGTTGTCTTGGATAAAGTGTAAACAAATAGTTTAATTTCCATCTTTGGACTCAATTTACTAACAATCTTTATCAGCTTCCTCACTTGATGCTGGTTCATCGATATCTCATTTCCCCATATGCAGAAAGGGTCGAAGCGTGGATCTTTACCGATGACATATGTACCTAAAAGCACCAAGTTAATATCAGAAGCTAAACAGCAATTGCACAATGATGTAGTACAACACTCTTTTATAATATGTCTATATACATCCGTATGTGGTAGTCCATTTGAAATCTCTAAAAAGACAAATATTTAGGAACAGAGGGAGTATCTTATAACATCCAATATACTCACATATTAGATGAATTAACATCTTATATTATGGGTCAGAAGGAGTTTAGTGCATTCTTACAAATTATCGGTTGATTAACTGCTGCTGTACCCATGGGTTACAGTTAGTTTGAGCTAGTTCGGGCTCAAATAGCCCTAAAGTACATCTAAACATGAGGGCTAGTTTGAGCTAGTTGCATCTATAACCCACCCAAAAAACTATCCAACCCAAGAGGTGCTAATTGGAGCTAGTTCTCCTAGTGCATTTATTGTCAATCTAACTCTGCCATCCAAACAACTCTTTGGATGGAGTTAGTTCAGGGTTAGTCATGAGCTAGAAACTAACTCCAACCTCTAGTTAAGTTGAGTATCCAAACAGGGCTGTGTTGTTATTTTTGTTGTTGCTGCTCTTCTACGTATATCTAGACATCATTAGAACATTTATGTAACACTCTTCCTTGTTGCTATGTAGCCTAGGATTGCATATTTAGACATTAAGTACAGTGCATGTTGCTATGTAGCCTCAGATATATTACATATGGCCCTAGTTAACCTAATGAAAAATGGGTTGCAGATATATTCAGTTAAAAGTCCGATTCACCGATTAGTCCCTTATCAGCCGCCGGCCTATATGGTACCAGCTACCGATATCCTGAACAGTGAGCAGATATAAGCCATGGGATGAAACTAACCTCAATGGGAAACAACAGTCGTTCCCAAAATTGTCCCGTATAGGTACATCGAGAAGCATGTTAAGCACAACAGGCTAAACATCAACCAAAATTATACATGGAAGACAAAATAATCTCCAAAAGATAGCTTCAGTGTGCAGGTTTAAGCACACTAGTAAAGCAAAACAAGTGGAAAGGTGTGCTAACTGCAACATGCCTAACATTTAACAACAAGCAAACATAGTCATTCAAACTGGTATTGTGTCGGTCTAAGTACACTGGTTATTGTTAAATAAAAATGGAAAGGCGTGTTAACTACAAGATGCAGGAACCAAATGTAGTCATTCATAGTGGTACTGTTGAAACTGGTACTGATGAAATTGAACTGCACAGTTCATACTTGCACATATAGAACATCACGTTGTGAATAACTGGAATAAACAAGGCATACTACGAACAACCAAAGATAGCATTTGAAACTGGACATATGCTAACTACAAACAACCGAACAATCAAAAAACTTTAAAAGAGGCATATGATAGCTATAACAGGCTTAACAGCAAGAAAATATATGCATTCCTATCGGTTTGTTTAAAACTGGATTGATGAAATGTACTGCACAGTAAATAATTGCACATATAGAGCATCACATTGTGAACAACTGAAATAAACAAGGCATACTGCAAACAACCAGATATAGCAATTAAAACTGGACATATTCTCACCACACTACAAAAGGGACTCGACAAAAGAAATCATGGGTTTCCCCCTGTGAAGAGGCACGACAAAACAAATCATGGGTTTCCTCACTTGTCACAGATGGGCTCGTTCCCGTGGGAAGAGCATGGACCCTGGATGCGCTCCATGTTGTTACAGATGGGCTCCTTCCCCTTGGAAGAGCATGATGTAGGGTGCCCTCCCTGATGTGGCAGACAGGCGCTTTCCCCTTGGAAGAGTATATGGGCTCTTTCCCCTTGCAAGAACCTGAGAGGGTGCCCTCCTCGTGGTCGCCGTCGATGAGGTCTCACTTGGAAGTTGTGGATCCCAAGCCAGCGTCGCAGAACGTGTCCTTCAGAAATGACAAAAGGGGCTCGATGGCGATGTAGAATGGCAAATTGTTGACAGCGAGCCAGAGGAGATCATCGGCGGGGCCATGGATGAGATCGACGGTGGTTGAACCCGAGGGGTTGGGGGTGGGCCACTTAACCTGTGATATAGCCCGCCTCAGGCCGTCGTTATTGATGACCTCGATGTCGTAGCCGGCGGCTGAGACATGCCCGCATACTCTGGCCCGCTGCTTGAGTGCCTGCCGCCAGTAATGGTCATCAGCTTCCTCGGCGACGTCGGGCAAAGAGACCACTATACACCTCTTTTGGGCCAGTCGCTCCTCGAGCTCCACGGGAAGCGTAGCCGGGCTTAGCTGCGACGCTCTGGAGTGGGGGATGGGGATGGGGATCTGTGGGAAAGGGGGCGTTTGGCAGGGGTCATCTAAGAAACTCAGGGCGGCCTGGGTATGGAGATTGGTGGGTAAGCTGCACGGGCAAACCGGCAGATGTTGACAATGGAGGCCTTGCGGTGGCGGCGGCGGCGGGGACCTTGCTAGGGTTTCGAGTGAGGGAGGGGGTGTGTGTGTGGGCGCACACCCGAGGAGGTTTTGGGGTGTGTGTGTGTGTGTTGTGTGTGTGTGGAGGGGGGACGCGGGGTGTTTGAGGAATGATGCGGGTACTGAAAATTTTACTACGCGGGAGTCAAACGCGGGAGTGAAATGCCGGGCTATTGAAAATTTTGATGATAGTGCATCGCACACGGTCTGGAGATAACAACAATGTGTTATGAAACAGAAAAACCTCAAGGCGGGCAGATATTTTCTAGGGATGCAGGCGGGATTGGGAACAAGAAACATCGCACACGGTCCGGAGATAACAACCGTGTGTTATGAAACAGAAAAACCCTCGAGGCGGGTATATATTTTCTAGGGATGCAGGCGGGATTGGGAACAAGAAACATCGCACACGGTCCGGAGATAACAACCGTGTGTTATGAAACAGTAAAACCCTCGAGGCAGGTAGATATTTTTGAGAGGGGGAGCCTCGTGGAGCCCAATGTACTATGCGGATGTGTGCGTGACAGGGGCACCGGCATGGCACACAGTTAGTTTGAGTGAACCATGTCTGTTGCCTCATCCGACTTGTCTAATGTTCATAAATTTGGCGAAAAATGACTCGGGAGAGGGTCAGAACACGAACACACTTGCATGTGGACCAAATTTATGTATCAAAACGGTGGTTTGATTTTCAAATACCAAATGCAACTTCGATGTGGCACCTCTCTCACAAAGCGCACAGTATTGCTTGCCCCCACACCCCCCTCGTGTCGGCACGAAGGGAATCCTAAGCTATGAATGCATGCCCCCTCCCCCCAACCGAGGTTCACCTAGAAAAGTGCAAAGTAGCTAGCAGCCCCCCTCCTCCCTCGTGTTGGAACGAAGGGAATCCTAAGCTATGAATGCATG